>NC_064645.1:406705988-407009018 GCF_023864345.2 Schistocerca serialis cubense
CCATTTCTGGCGCATTCTTCTTTGTCACTCACCCCTTGAAAGATAATCTGCTTTTTAACTTAGTCTTTGCCATAAAATTTTTCACTTTACATTACTAGTATGTTTTGTCAGACTTAAGAAACTGTTAACATGCAACAATGTTTGAAGTTAAATATCCAGTCAAGAACCAAGAGAACTTATTTAAACAGAAATTACGAATGCATTGTTATAGTGAACAGACGACACAGTGTTGTTATTTGTACATTCTTGCTTGTTAGTTACACGATTACGTAACGACTATCAGGCTTACATACTTCGAACATGTACTGGTACTGCTAATGAGATTTTAATGCAACATTTTGGTTTACTTGAAAATACATTATGGATTCAAAGTGCTTTCTGAGAGATACCAGACGACACAGTGGTTAGTTTATTTGACAGCTACACGACTGTATCACGACGCTACTAATGTGTGACACAATTTACATTGTTGCTTTTGCGGTGTATCTGTTTTATATCTGCACAATTTTTCTGAATTCTTCTGGAAAGTAAAACATGTTTTAGTAGTAACTTTGTGGTATAGCTTCAAGGAGACAGCCTTTTCTGTAGCACAACAATACGTTACAGCACAGTACTTTCTTCATCACGGTAATAAGCGTAATAACTAAGATATCTACACGCAAAGCATTTCACTTTTGTTTATCATGAGGTAAGTACATTGGCTTCTGCAGAACTTAGCTTTCGGAGGACGATAACTACGACACTTCCACAGAGATTATCTTACAGCAAGACATACATTTAGCGCTACATCTACATCTATACTCCGCGAGCCACCTTACGGTGTGTGGCGGAGGGTACTTATTGTACCACTATCTGATCCCCCCTTCCCTGTTCCATTCACGAATTGTGCGTGGGAAGAACGACTGCTTGTAAGTCTCCGTATTTGCTCTAATTTCTCGGATCTTTTCGTTGTGATCATTACGCGAGATATATGTGGGCGGTAGTAATATGTTGCCCATCTCTTCCCGGAATGTGCTCTCTCGTAATTTCGATAATAAACCTCTCCGTATTGCGTAACGCCTTTCTTGAAGTGTCCGCCACTGGAGCTTGTTCAGCATCTCCGTAACGCTCTCGCGCTGACTAAATGTCCCCATGACGAATCGCGCTGCTTTTCGCTGGATCATGTCTATCTCTTCTATTAATCCAACCTGGTAAGGGTCCCATACTGATGAGCAATACTCAAGAATCGGACGAACAAGCGTTTTGTAAGCTACTTCTTTCGTCGATGAGTCACATTTTCTTAGAATTCTTCCTATGAATCTCAACCTGGCGCCTGCTTTTCCCACTATTTGTTTTATGTGATCATTCCACTTCAGATCGCTCCGGATAGTAACTCCTAAGTATTTTACGGTCGTTACCGCTTCCAATGATTTACCACCTATGGCATAATCGTACTGGAATGGATTTCTGCCCCTATGTATGCGCATTATATTACATTTATCTACGTTTAGGGAAAGCTGCCAGCTGTCGCACCATGCATTAATCCTCTGCAGGTCCTCCTGGAGTACGTACGAGTCTTCTGATGTTGCTACTTTCTTGTAGACAACCGTGTCATCTGAAAATAGCCTCACGGAGCTACCGATGTTGTCAACTAAGTCATTTATGTATATTGTAAACAATAAAGGTCCTATCACGCTTCCCTGCGGTACTCCCGAAATTACCTCTACATCTGCAGATTTTGAACCGTTAAGAATGACATGTTGTGTTCTTTCTTCTAGGAAATCCTGAATCCAATCACAAACCTGGTCCGATATTCCGTAAGCTCGTATTTTTTTCACTAAACGTAAGTGCGGAACCGTATCAAATGCCTTCCTGAAGTCCAGGAATACGGCATCAATCTGCTCGCCAGTGTCTACGGCACTGTGAATTTCTTGGGCAAATAGGGCGAATAGGACACGTATTTGAGTGATTAATTTCGCACTTAAAACACGTATTTTTTAAGATATTTGAAGTTTTCTGTGATATATTTCATTCCATTGCTGTAATCTGTAACACCTGAGGGTATAATTACATTAATCCTCAGGGGGGTACACGCTCACTTTGTGTACCATGTGTTTGGCAAGCACAAGTAGCCCTAGCTAATATGGTATTTGCTTATACAACTTTACACATCGGTACCATATTTCTCTAACACAGAATTACACAGCTATCTGATCATTTAACAGAGAAAGAAACTTTTTTTACTACATCAGTGACAGGTGTTTACGTAATTACACAGTTGGATAACTTCACACTTATGAAACTGTATTTTGTCTGTACTTTGTAAACTGTTCATATTTTTTCGGAACCATTGTGATATTATGAGAGCTTTGAATGATGTATTTGGTATGAGATCATGATTTTTAAAGTACGTTTGAGGTAGATGACACTATTGAAATGAGCAGAGATTTTAGGTTTTGAAATTATTGGAGGAAGCTACGACGATGCCGGCCGACGGGGCCATGCGGTTAAAGGCGCTGCAGTCTGGAACCGCAGGACCGCTACGGTCGCAGGTTTGAATCCTGCCTCGGGCATGGATGTTTGTGATGTCCTTAGGATAGTTAGGTTTAACTAGTTCTAAGTTCTAGGGGACTAATGACCTCAGCAGTTGAGTCCCATAGTGCTCAGAGCCATTTGAACCATTTGAGCTACGACGATTTTGAGAGTTGACTGAGGTGTTATGATGTTATTTTACGACGACGATGTGTATTATGCTGTTGAGGTATGTTTATGATCAGTAGGCTGATGCTATATGAGTTACTTGATTATGCTACGTATCTGTTATCATGAAATATTGAAGAAGTGTCGATGAATAAGGTAAGGAATAATGAGTAGTGGTTAGGGACTCTGGTTTGTGAAAAAGGTTGTTGGAAACCAAGAATCGTACTTTAAGAGTTATGAAATGTGTGTATATGCGTGAATGTATCACAATGCTGGCGAAAATGTTTTGGATGCTGTTATATTTATAGGATTTTGTTTCTACAGATTTGTAACACAAATTCTTGACCTGTGAAATATTTTTATATGAGACTGTCACTGTAGCTGAAACGGGTGTCGTAAATATTTCGGTAAGAATGTGACCACCTGCACGTAATGCAACGTGGGCACCCAGCTGGGCGACAGTCACCTGAAAAAAAAAAAAAAGGAAAAAGCCATTAGGTGGTAGAAAAAAAAGGGGAGGCCATTATCCTCGCTATTGACATTCCTTTGTAGAAAGCACCGCATATACGACATGCTCATTACTTGGAAAGATACATCTGCACACCTGATTATGACAAGCGTCTTTCTACGAGAGTTGAGAGAATTTCTACTAACTTATGAAATGCCATATGGCTAATGAATGATGTTTCATGCCTTCCTTTGTACACATTTGCTCATTTTCTTTAATATCTAGTTTCTAGCTGCACTGCAGCATTGGTTAAAATAAAATTTAATATATGTACTAATATAGTTATTTTATGCCTACAGATCCAGTCAATAAGAAATTTATGATCTACTTCCAAGAAAACGAGGGCACATAAATAGACATTTCCCTTCACAGGAATTGCATAAATAATTTCTTTGCGATTTGGTAACTTATCTGCTAGTGTAAGTTCTCGTGATGCATCACTATAGTGTTAAGATGTGACATAGGTATTAGCCATGGCCATTTTTTAGTGTAATATTCTTTCTGCTTGAGCTTTGTCATGTTTAGGTTTATAGCACTTGCTGCTGCTGCTTGCCAGGCATAGTGTTACTGAATTTGACTTTGTATTACTGGGTTAAGCCAGTTTTACTATTGATTTATTTTTATTGTTTGCTGCACATTGCCTTATATTAGTTGTAATATTGCAATTGCTCTGCTAATTTATGCTGCTTGCTTTGGCATTTGTATTTTTTTATCATAACTGTTTGTGTTAATTGTTTTGTGCTGCTGCATTGCCTCGTCCCTTAGTTTAGCATCTGAGCTCAGTAGATTTAAGTTAGCTTAAGAGGGGGTAGACTATATAAGAAACTAACTATGATGAATTGGAAGAAATGCATTTAGAAGCTATAAGAAAATGGTTTGGCCAAAAAAAAAAGTATTTTGAAAGAGGATATGAACCAAACAAGTAGGGTTTAGGAACAACAGGTTTAGGTAGGATTTTCTTGGAAATAAATGATGAGGTAAGATAATGGAAAATAAATAATGAGGTAAGAAATATGAGAACATATAAATACAGAAAGCATGCTTGAATAGGATTTTTTTGGTGGAAGCAAATGTTGAAATAAGACGAAAGATCTATGGAATGAAGTTTTGGGTTGGACTGCAGTACCAATGTCACACTTGAAACGAACCCTGTCTTTCCTTTTGTATTATTTTGCTATGTGTGTATGTACCATTGTGTATTTGTCTTTTTCCTGTCTTTAAGTGTTTAGCTAACAAGATTTATGTTGTAGAATTTTTCAAATGCTATGTTATTTCCCTTGTAAAGATGCTTAGACATTATTTATTCTGTTTTGTTTTAATGCTCATGTGTGAAGTTGATGTTTCGAAAGTTATTCAGACCTTTTATGTATGTACTTATGTCATAATTCCTGTAACACTGATGTATATGTTATTTCGATTCTTTTGTAAAACCCATATTACTACAAATGTTATCTGTACTATTATCTTCTTTAATGATGTATTTTGTACCTTTGTAATTGTATATTCATGTTGTAAATTTATAAGTGTATAGACACCAGTTCTTCAAATTAAGTTACATTTCACTGCACACGTTTCTGTTGGTCATAGCATATGGACAATATGTGTGAAGTAGGGACTGATAGTGTTTGCATGTGTGTTAATAATTCAGCAAGGGACTGGATAACAGCATTGCTGGTTCTAAGGACAATTTCAAAAACTTGGTGAGTGCACAAGTAGTGGTTTATGGACTTGCTATATTGACCGCAAGACTCTTCGATGGTGATTGTGCACTTGCACAGTTGCAACAGATGGCTGCTGGCCGTCTCTACAAGGACTGCAGTGGGTCAGCATCTTTGATGGCCCACCATTACCATTATCTCTACAAGGACTACAGTGGGTCTGCATCTTTGATTATCCACCAATATCATTATTTCTCCAAGGACTACAGTGGGTCTACACCTTTGCTGACTCACCAGTACCATTATTTCTACAAGGACTGCAGTGGGTCTGCACCTCTGGTAGCCCACCAATACCGTAATCTCTACCAGGACTACAGTGGGTCGGCTCTGTGATTACCTACCTACCAATATTCTTCAAAACTTCGACTGACTCTGCTGTGGGTTTGCTCTGTTGTGGTCTATTACCTGTCTGCATGTCGAGAGTCAGCACTGTCTTTCCATTGGAAGGACAACACTACTTCTTCAAGACTGCATGGAAATCCACTACTTCCGTGTGCATTTTCTTTTACTGCTCAGACTTTGAGAAAAACACTGCTATTTTACTGTGATAAACAATCAGGATTGTCTCTATGGACTGTGAGAAAGTTTAGCTTTTGACCAACATTGTATCAATAAGTGTGTGCATTTGATATCTTTGTTATTGTAATTATGAAAAATTTTATCAAATCATTATTGGCCACTGCCCAAAACAATTTGTAAAATTTTTTGTGGGGAGCATGGGGGCTATGTAAGTAGGCTGTTTAGGTTTTTTTATTGGTAACGCCACCTCTGTATAAAAATCACTGGCTGTGCTGTGTGAAGTCTGTGGCTAGTTTGCATTGTTGTCTGCCATTGTAGTGTTGGGCAGCGGCAGCTGGATGTGAACAGCGCGTAGCGTTGCACAGTTGGAGGTGAGCTGCCAGCAGTGGTGGATGTGGGGAGAGAGATGGCGGAGTTTTGAAATTTGTAAGACTGGGTGTCAATTATGACTATTAAGGTAAATACATTGTTTGTTCTCTATCAAAATCTTTCATTTGCTAACTATGCCTATCAGTAGTTAGTGCCTTCAGTAGTTTGAATCTTTTATTTAGCTGGCAGTAGTGGCGCTCGCTGTATTGCAGTAGTTCGAGTAACGAAGATTTTTGGTGAGGTAAGTGATTTGTGAAAGGTATAGGTTAATGTTAGTCAGGGCCATTCTTTTGTAGAGATTTATGAAAGTCAGATTGCGTTGCGCTAAAAGTATTGTGTGTCAGTTTAAGCACAGTCATATATAATTTTTCCAAAGGGGACGTTTCACCCTTAGACTATTGTACGGCGTCTCACATAAAAATTACGCAAATTAACCTAGTGTTCTGCATTTAACATGATGTTCTGCTACATGTCTACCACTCACGAGCACCCTCCCCCATTGTACCGCTAACAACACTTTGATATAAGAAATTTATGCAAATTAATTAAGTCGATATTCTTAACATGTGTGGGGTAATTTCTTTTTAATTTGCAGCATCCTATTGCTCAGTGAAATCAATGGTATATAGTTTAAACAAAAGATCGCTAATGAAAAACACATCCCGCCACTCGACACCTGACACCAACGCCGCCGACTCTGCGCAGGTGTCCATTCGGGTCCCGCAAGCATGAGGCATTGGCAACTCTTTCATACATGACACCTGAGAAATTCCTGTCGAAATATGTGTTCACCTAAGCACCGTTGCTGGCGCGATGTCACATAGCTGCGATGCGAGTCCAGCACCGAGAAAGATGTTCCAATGCTTCCCAGAATAGCACAGGGTGCATTCTTCCTAGCAATCCTAACGGGACGGCATGTCCATCACTGAATTTACCCGTCAAACTGCTGCTGCTGCCAGTGTGGGAGCACCATTCGCCATTGTTTTCTGCAGACGACACTTTCGGCGGCAAAAACTATTTTGTACACATCGCCATATTGCACTGGCAGTTGAACCCCGCAAAAGTTGTCTACAGATCATCAAATACATACAAGACTCACAATAATATTGGAAACCAGGAACATATTTACCAGTGTAACTACAATAAAATATTACGAGTGCTGCTGCAGTCTAACAACAATGGATGTACCTGTAATATCTCCGACTTACAGCTGTGGTTCTGGAACGAATCTCAGTATCTGTAGTGCACATAATTTTCCACATAAAAATCTCTCTGATACCCTTGTGGT
This sequence comes from Schistocerca serialis cubense, assembly GCF_023864345.2. Lineage (NCBI taxonomy): Eukaryota > Metazoa > Arthropoda > Insecta > Orthoptera > Acrididae > Schistocerca > Schistocerca serialis. The sequence goes on from NC_064645.1 coordinate 406,713,070, forward strand.
TATCATCCTGGTGAATCAATACATCCCTCACAATAGGACATACACTCATTTTCTCTGTTCATGCCACAACATTAGCCACAATAACATTACACTGAAATATATACACATTTTACACAAACAGTGCAGTAATCTTTTATATTTGTACAGCGCCCAAAAAAGTTATGGTATACCTACACTAACACCTGCTATATGTCTCGATTCTCCTCAGCCCTACGAAATTATCTGACAAAGTCCTCGAATCAGCGCTTCTGGAAGGCGCTACATCCTGCGAAGATTCTCTCAAACAAGTGTTATGAAGGACAGGCGTCTGGCACTATGTGATAATGAATACCACACCCACGGACATAATGCTTGGAAAGACACAGCCGACACGGGTTGGAGTACTGTAATCAACATCACTGTCGATAGAACAACAAGGAAAATGCGAGGGCAACCAAAGGGAAGTAGTATGTCAAGTCATAAGAAGGGTACAGATATTTCTATATCCAGAGCCACAGTCGTCTGCAGTGTGTATTTCTGATACTTCGCTCACTGTCCAATGTCGTCCAATTGAGACCGCAATTGTAATATTTAATTGTAAGTACAGCGATAAAATATATATGTGGCCAGTTTGCTAGGGTAATCCTGTCTACGCGTGCGTGGCATGCAGCGCCGGTGACCTGTGGTGGGAAAGATTCAAGTTTGCAGCTAACGGTGGGAGCTGTCCGAATGGAGAGGCCTGTTAGGATGCAGGAATGTAGCTGACTTAACCATGTCGTCCTCTGGCGGCCGAATAGCGAACTAATATTTAGTATGTGTTGGACAGCTTTCGTGATCGCATGGAAATTTGAGAAGATTCAATATGGACATGTGTTTGCGCTGGACCATTATTCCCTCCCACGTAAATTGTCAGATTGACTTCATCCTCTCATTTCCTGTCTATATTTAGTTGAGAGAACATCAATTGTGGTGTGCACATCAAGCAGGTGAAAGACAGGTGGAAGACAAGAGTGCTGGTTCTCTAGACATGAGAAACACCTTAGATGACTTTGTAAATTATAGGGAGTTTTCACGTAAAGTTCTTTGCAAACGAGATAACTTTCTAGTTACTCAGTGATTTACAGCACACTCCACCTCACTAAAGTTTCGGGTTTCTAGAGAAATAATTTCCAGACTATATCTTTGGAATTATGTTGCATGAGCGATACTGCTTTGCAAGTGATATTGCTATGTGCTTGATAATGAGAAACATCGCGTAAATGGTATAATATTCTGGCAAAACATATAAAAATAGATGTGTTCTTGTAAGCCCAGAGTGTGGAGATTGGTGCAGAAAACAAGCAAGCAAGCAAGCAGGTCGGGACCAGAAACGGTGACACCTTTGTGCTGAGGGAACCGACCCAGCCTTTGTACAACAGTCTTTGTGGTATATGTACAAGTGTCTCGCGAAAATGGCATGATTTTCTAGCAGACCATGTGAGATAAGATATGTTGTTAGAATCACAGAGTCTGGAGATTGGTGTAGAAAACAAGCAAGCAAGCAGCTCAGGACCAGAAACGATCCCGTCTTTGTGCGATAGTTCAGAGAGTGACATCAGTCCGCCAAGGGTGCTCTGGTCACATGTCAGAAGCAGATGACTTGCGACCTTCAGCTGTGGAAAATATCTAGTGCTGTGAGGAGTATATACAGTACTGTCTGTCCTTGCGATATATGTACAAGTGTATGCATGATGAAACAAGGGCGATTTTTATGGCACAGGATACGAATTGCATGTTTACGCTCTAATGTTCAACCTTCCGTTCTCAGTGGCAGAGCAGCATAATTGAGCAGATGTCTTTCCGTATTTGACGAGGGGTATGTCACTTCTGCAGGGTTTAACTGTAAGTGCAATATGACGATCTGTACAAACAGTTTTGCCACTGAAAGCTTCATCTGCAGAAAGAAAAGGCGACTGTGCTCCCGCACTGGCAGCAGCAGCAGGTTGGTGGGTAAATTCAATAAGAGCCTATCAGAATGCTCCATTCGTTCACAAGACATTCTTTGTGCTGGCCTCTACATAGTGGTGAGAACGTTTGCCATTTCAGAGATGTTTGTTGAAAACAGGACTTTACGATTTCCAGGAAAGGTAACATCTGATGGATGATGTGCCACGTTAGCACCATCAGAAAGAATGCATTCAGTGTTATTCTGAGCTATTGTAGTAAAAAGTTTCTGTCTGGGTAAGAATTACCCTGCGGAAATCACACATGCTCCAGTATAACACTGAGAACCTTTTAGATGCAACTGGATTGATGAGCTGCTATGCAGACATCTCTCTCTTGACGCTGGACTTGCAGATAGATGTCAGTCACAGTGAACATGTGCGTGGCCTGAGGTGTCTCATATGTCTCGTTAGGGTCGCTAGGAACAATGCACCCTGTGCTATTCTGGAAAGCATTGGAACAGATTTCTGTAGCATGACCTGCTGATACCACTATCCACAGGTAGAGAGGTATCACGCCAGCAGCAGTAAACATGTGCATGTGGCCCAGAAGGTGACTTGGGTCTTATTTACATAGGCGTTAGTATACGACTCGAGGAATTCTAACTGTATACCCAAAAATAGACGCGAATTTCACCTGCTGGCTGCCATCAGGAGAGGCGCAAGAGCAATGGCTCATGCCCCATGCGTTCATCTGTCCAGCGGTGGGTCGCGGCAGTGTCGACGCATGCGATCGGTGGAACATTTCGCTGATACGTCGCATCTGACGATAGTTCAGAAGGTTTTTTTTTTTTTTTTTACGTGCAATGAGTGTTTGCGCACTGCATTATTTTCGCGTGTTTATGCATTGTGCGTGTGTTTGCAGAGCCTTTTACATGCATTATTTCGGTGATTTACGAGTAGTTTGTAGGTCTGTAGGCTATGTACTACATTATTTTGACGGTTTATAATTAGTGTATTTGTTTGCGGAACACGATGCATGCATTATTTTGACAATTTTCGAGTTTGCATGTCTGCACATCACTGTACTGCATTATTTCGACAGTTTACGAGTAGTTTGCAGATCTGTATGCTGTGTGTTTTATTATTTCGGTAATTTACGAGTTGTTGCGTGTATGTACATCAGTGTATTGCATTATTTAGATAATTTACGAGTAGTTTGCAGGTCTGCAGGCTGTGTATTGTGATGCAAAGCACGTCAGAGTGGGTGTTTTATATCAGTGCAATAAATGAACTACACAAAGTCCACCCTTAAATAAACTGGTCCAAAATAAATAAAATACACTCCTTCCTCTCTCTAGGTGCCCAGCACAGGCTCAGTAATTTTCGAGCCATTTGCCCCCCCCCCCTGACCACCATCTTGGATTACATCCGCAGGGGACGACAATGCAATCTGGTGGTAGTACTGTGCACTAGGTCAGCTGGACTTCAGACCTCATGGTGAAGACACTGGATGGAGCTACTGCCTCAAATTGCTTAAATAAGCACTGCATGCAAAATAAAGTCTTATGTCGATGCTATCCAGCAGCCCAGCATAGGCTGAGTCCTTTCCCCACCAATTCCTAGGAAGTGGTGGCTGTCAGATGACTTATGTTAGTGGAGGTAGTCCAAGTGACCTTTTTTCCCACCACTTTCACAGGTTGGTGGGGGTAGCTGTGGTGCGTTGCATTGTCCTGCAGCAATTTGAACTTCCCGCCATTTTTGGGGTGAGGGGAGGGGAGGAGAGTTAGGTTAGTGAAAGTAGCCCAATTGACCTATCTTCCTGCCAAAATTTGAACTTCCCGCCATGATGTCATTACGATGTTGCCATATATGTCCCTGCCATCTTGGATCTGCCATCTTGAATACGTTTGGCATTAGTGCAATGTGGGGTGGTACGAACTTTGTCCCCCTACTGTCGTGGCACTAGCAAATTCAAGCACTTACACACACTAAAATGCGATTATGCACAGATATATGTCAACCCATGAGTTACCTTTTCTTGAAATGCTGATAGCATTTAAAATGTGCCGTTTTCGGAAGTAATACATTTAAGCTAGATGAGTAAAAGATAACGTTTGTTGGGTTGAGGATAACAAACGAATCACATGTTAGGTGACACTATCTCTGGCAGGCTGCTTGAATTTGCGCATGCAATGACCCGATTGGCTAACTTCAGTGCTAAATAATTCGGAAAAGTCGTAGCGTATCTATTTTTTGCTAACACTTATTTCTCAGCACTACATTCCCTGTAACATCCTACAAAGCTTTTCAGATAGTTTCTGACCACCCTCTACAAAATACGAAATAGGAAAACATTGTTAGCAAACAGTAAATGAGTATTTATGGCTTATCCGTTTTTGATTAGAATACTACTACAGAATGTGAATTTGCAGTAACAAACATCATTCGAGCTCAGAGAGGTAGAGGAACAGCAGATGGACTGAAGGACTGGACATAGGTAGCGGAAAGGATGAGATGGACAGAAGTGGCAGAGAGAGAAGGAGAGAGAGGGGAAGAGAAAATGTACAGAAAAATAGGGAGGAGGTGATGGAAAGAGGGAGAGTGACAGGGGCAGAAGGAGAGGCAGAGAGACGGGCAGGATGAGATGGTGAGAGAGGGGGGGTGTAGAAGATGGAAAGATAAAGGCGATAGTCAGAGGGAAGGGAAGAGGGAGGAGAGTGGAGGAGATGGAGAGAGACTGGAAGATGGACAGAGAGGGGGCAGGAGGTGATCAGCAGAGAAACGGGAAAGGAGGAGGAGATGGCCATTTCCCTTCTTTTCCATTTATCCAGACTGAGCCACTGCAACGCGCGAAAGGTCCTCATACGTCCAGAACTAAGCTCACCAAACAAATTATTAAACACCCCCTTTAAAGAGTACACTGGACGCTTTGAAGCGTTGTAGATTGTGTGGAATTGGTTCTAGGTCATGTGTCTCTCCATCGCTGACATGAGTCAAAACGATGAAATGGTGTATACGTGCCAGTCCTTTGTACAAAATTGGCGCAGTAAAATGGGTCGTGTTTAGACGTGCTCATGACCACACAATGAATGAAGTTGCCCTATTTGTTGGTGTATCAACATGGACTGACCAGCACGTGTACAAGAATCGGCGAACCACTTACTGCCACGTAACGAGGCGTAAGAACAGTGGTCAGAAAAAAAACCGACAGGAATTACTGGTGTCAGTAAATGCAGGCCCATCTCGCCCAGTTTCCGAGAGAACATTCGGAAGGTAACTACATGCTGTGGACTTTCGGAATCGGTTACCACGTAAGAGGGCGTTGTCAGAACAGCACATAAAGTTGCACGTCTTCAGTGGGGCAAACAGTACATAAAGTGGACAGCGGCTGATAGGAGACGAGTCGCGACTGTCGGCACTTCTCATGTGATGAGAGGCGTCGAGTGCGTGGTGTGTGTAGTTCGGCCTGGAGGTGGTTCTATGATCTACCAGAGGTGGTTTTCGTTCAGTGACTTGCGCCGAACTCATTCCGGTTACCTGTGAACCAGGATGTTCATTTCAAAATTCCACTTCTTCATGTTGATGTACGCTGTGGGAACTACATTCTTCCAAGATGACAACAGCCCTATTTACATGGCTGGTTTGAGGAATACTCAGGCACCCTACCACAAGTTGATTAGCTCACTAAATCATCCGATCTTAATTCACATAAAACATGTGTAGGTCTATCTAGTCTAGCAGGTGAAACGTAGCAATCTATATAACTGCAGTTTGTTAACTCAGTGGGATCTAATCATTAATGATCTAGTCAACAATTCAGCTGGCCGTGAAATACCTGAAGAAACGTGTGGACTCTCCCTCGCCAAATCGACGCCATTATTAGGGATGAGGAAATGTTGGTAGGTATTAGCAAACAGTTGATCAGTTTAATTAAGTAGTCAATTTGACGTATCTTCCCACCATTTCCTTACATTAGTAGAGCTTGCATTGTCCTGATGGTATTTGTACTTCCCACCAGGGGGCTGTGGCAGAGGGGCGTGGCACTTTCCCACCAGAGAGGTTAATTAATTGATCAGTTTAATTAAGTAGTCAATGTGACCTATCTTCCCACGATTTTCTTAGCTTAGTTGGGTTGGGTTGTTTGGGGGAAGAGACCAACCAGCGAGGTCATCCGTCTCATCGGATTAGGGAAGGATGGGGAAGGAAGTCGGCCGTGCCCTTTCAAAGGAACCATCCCAGCATTTGCCTGGAGCGACTTAGGGAAATCATGGAAAACCTAAATCAGGATGGCCGGACGCGGGATTGAACCGTCGTCCTCCCGAATGCGAGTCCAATGTGCTAACCACTGCGCCACGTCGCTTGGTATCTTAGCTTAGTAGAGGCTGCATTGTCCTGTTGGAATTTGAAGTATTTCCTTCCACGATTGATAAGAGTGAGAGGGGGGGCCTATTCCAATAATTCAGACCTGAAAGTGTATGTACCTGTAGCAGAGAGGAAGGAGGGGGTTGGGGGAAGGGAAGGGGGCAGGGGGGACAATAAGTTAAGTGCCTGTCAATCAAAAGGAAATGGGGATGACATGGAAAAGCACTTAACAGAACAATAGGAGTGCCTCTGAGTGCATACCTGCCCCTGATGTAGGCAACCCGCACTAACAAAATGCACCAGCACCCCCTTCCTGAGGGGGTAGGAGGGTTGGGAGGGGGTGGGGGACAATAGGTTATGTGCAGTGACATGGAAAATCACTTAGCAGAACAATAGGTTAAGTACCTGTCAATCAAAGGAGAACAACAGGCTGACATGGAAAAGCACTTAACGTGTTTGCTTCTGAGTGCATACCTGCCCCTGATGTAGGCAAACCACACTAACAAAATGCACCAACCCCTACTACTGTGTGGTATGCAGTGTCCAGTCACGGAATAATCAGTGCGAAATTCCTTGATGGCACGGTCACTACCAAACTGTACGTGGAGGTTTTGAAAGATGATTTCATCCCCATTATCCAAAGGACCATGATTTCGACCAGATGTGGTTCATGCCAGATGGAGCTCGACCGCATCGAAGCAGGAAAGTGTTTGTTGTCCTGGAGGAGCACATTTGAGACCGCATTCTGGCTCTGGGGTACACAGAGGCCACTGTCCTCGATTGGCCGCCATATCTCCGAATCTGAGCACATGCGACTCCGTTTTGTGGAGCTATATTAAAGACAAGGTGAACTGCAATAACTCCAAAAACCATTGCTGAGCTGAAAACAGTCAATGTTGCGACACTTCAGCGGGTCACGCAGAATTTCGCTATTCGTCTGCGCCACGTCATCGCCAATGGTGGGAGGCGTATTGAACATGTCATAACCTAAATCCGAATATCTGTAGCGACGTTTATATGTTGAATAATATGTGTGCACGCAGTAGTTTGTAACTAATTTACGTTTTTTCTCTTATAGTTCAATAATTGTCAACCTGTATGTTACCCCTAATTATTTCCAAGCATGAAAGTAATGTTTGGATAACATAGTTATGTTCTTTCCTGAAATGTTCTGCAAATATCCAGTCATAGTGTGTGCCTCATTAGTATTAAAAAACTGAAACAGATTTATTGGTTGTGTATTAGCGGATAAGTCACATCTTCCCTCATCTTATTCGATTTGAAAAATTATACATGCCTTGCACACCAGAATAATAAGTGTAGTATAACACTTTTCTAAAGCCGTAAAAAGATTGGAAAAAAGGAGTATCGTTGTGATTGTGGCAGCCATTCTTGCTCACGAATTACAGCAGCAACTCTTATCATAAGTTGGTACATTCATTGTTATTTTGGAAAGTATTTTTGCCTTTTCTTTCTTTGAAAGTGGGAACTTGCCAACTTCATACTCGTTGTTTATACAACGTAATTATATATTACGGAGAGTATTTAACAATAAGCTTCCCAGTGGTGGTTGTGTAAAGTATGTTCTAATTTCTACGAAAAATTACAATTCACTGAGAGAAAAATGACCTCCTTCCTTTGCGCTTTTGAAAATAACTGAATCAACGAGCAAAAAACCGCTGCAGTCTCGTCCTGCACCAATTTCAGCATAAGTTATGCTCGCATACGCCTAAGATATACATTTTTGGAAAAGAAGTCTCCTAAAATTACTAGCTTATAAATTTTCTTTGTTACTTTCTAGACGACTGAGACTAAGTTACGTTTTAATTCTTTTTTACTTGTATCAGTCTTTTCTATTCTTCTTATTTTCAGTGGTAATGTCTCAGTCTTTTCTACTCTTTTTATTTTCGTTGGCACTTTCTTTGTTCTACCAGATGATCAACGTATTTCAACCTTTTACTGGTGTTTTTGTGTTTCATGCTTAATTTGTAAATGGTAATTACTGACAATTACAGCTCATTTCTGGGAGAGGACGCTTTTTTATGTACAATACTTCAAATATTATTAATAAGATCGCAAGAGAAGGGGAAAAATTTCCGATGTAGCAGGACGCAATCCAACGCATCAGCTTGTTTCTTTTCCACATCCACTCTAACCACTACGTCACAATAGAGCCATTGAACTTATAACTCGATTTCAAATTTACTGTGAAGACTTCAATAGCCGTTGTGTTTTTAACTTAATTTTTGATTCTCGCAAATCATTCCAACAGCAACTCGTTTTTTAGAGATGCTCACCATCCGTAGCAGCCTATATTCATAGGACACACGTAGTAGTTTAAAAACTATCAAATGTGGTTTCTCCCACTTTTTAGGAGTCGATACGACTACGAACGTCGATAGACACACTGATGGTCGAAACTGGTTCAAATCAAATGGCTCTGAGCACTATGGGACTTAACATCTGAGGTCATCAGTCCCCTAGAACTTAGAACTACTTAAACCTAACTAACCTAAGGACATCACACACATCCATGTCCGAGGCAGGGTTCGAACCTACGACCGTAGCAGTCGCGCAGTTCTGGACTGAAGCGCCTAGAACCGCTCGGCCACCGCGGTCGGCTCGAAACTGGTCATGAACTAGTCCGAGGCCCACGAGAAACAAGGGCATAGTGCATACATCACAACACATGACACTACAGGCCTTACCAATGCCAGCAGCCATCTCTGGAAGGGAGTGAATAACTATTTCAGACCCGTTCAGTAAGTCTTAACTGCGCGTTTAAATGCACGCAAGCACTCGATAGCGCAGGACAACCTTAAGACCTTTAGTGGATACATTCCAATGACATATTTATTTCCTGTGGACCCTGCACGGAGCCGATCATTCACGAATGTGATGGACAAGGCTACTAGTGTGACGTCACAGGTTCGTTGTGAGGCCTGTATTTTTCATGAGTCCCGGTGCAGGTCATAGTGACGTCGCGGAGAAGCGTTACCGAAGTGAACCATGGGCGTCAGGACGCGCTGCTGAGCTATGGCAACCTTTATCACCTCACAGCCACGGCAGCTCGCCGCGTGTTGGCTGCCACAGCTTACACACTTGGGAGGGTGTGTCCTCGGGAGCAAGCAGTTGGCGCTTGCACTTCACACGTACCTCCGGAAAAAGCAGTGGCGAGCCACGTGTCCTATCTATTGGCAGCGGAAGTACTGCGGAACGTCCTTCTTCTGTTTCTGACCTTGGTGTCGACCATGCCCTTCAGCTTGTAGAGCCGCCTGATCTCAGGAGAATCGGAGGCGGTAACCAACAGAGGCGGTGACTCCTTCTTTGTGACGTGTGATTCGACGCGCGTCACGTTGCACACGCTAAAATCCAAGTCTTTCCGCTCTTCTTTGAGAAATACTGGGTGCACTGTCATTGGGAACCCATAGAACATGATCTTCAGTTACTTCTCTGGAATGGTAAAAAAAAACATTAGTTTTCACATGAGAGCAGCGTAGTTTTGCATCTGACTCAGTTTAATGCAATGTTTGTTCCAGTGCAAGAGGGCTGGTATAGAGAGATACTTATACTAATGGAACAGTCAAGCGATTTATTACGATTCATATCCGGTGAGTAACAGGTATAAGGGCAGATATTTTTATATGTGGTGACCTTTATATGTACACGCATCAGCGTGTTGGTTGTTTTTTCTCTGCGTTGAACAGTCTTCCCACAATCGCGTCACAAACTCTACGACCTGGTGTTTTCTGCACGGTCGTACTGTAGCACTAAATGGACTACGCCTGTCAGTATGGACCAACTGTTTTGCATCCACGCGTCCACACTTCCACATCTGACCTGCTCGCCAAGGGAAAACAAGCATTAATGGCTTGCTCTTGCCACACGTACTTGGAGGAACTAACCAACGTAAAAGCCTGCAACTTGTAATGGCTATAATAATTAGCTTGAAAATTATGTAAGTGCTGATGTTATGTTCTTCGATACATAGTCCTCAGTTCGATAGCCAAGAATGTTCAAATGTGTGTAAAACCTTATGGGACTTAACTGCTAAGGTCATCAGTCCCTAAGTTTACACAGTACGTAACTTAAATTATCCTAAGGACAAACACACACGCCCATGCCCGAGGGAGGACTCGAACCTCCACCGGACCATAGAGCCAAGACGCTGGACTTATCAGATCTTGTATTGGCGGTGTAATGAAGTAGTTCTTCTTCTTATTATTCAGAAGCTTTAGTACTCAGTGAAACCTCTGCCAGTTTGGCGCCTAAATCGCAGATCCAACACATAAAGAGCTCCTCACTAACATGATACGGACAACTAAATTTTTGTACTGCTTACCTTTGACGTATTTCGATTTACATCCACAGCAGCAATTAAATAAATGTGCAAAAACAGACTGAATAATTGTAGCTTGAAATTTTTTGGTGCTAGCACAAAATTTAGACACACTGAAGTCACGTGAGGATGTCAGTTTGATATTAACGACATACGCAGTCATAGATATTCCTATACTATGTCGTCAGCGATATTCCACAGCAAGAAAAAAGAAAAATCTTGCCAAAAAAAACATTCTTCGAATCCATTATTAATTCCATCCCTATAATTTTATGCCACGAACATGTACAACAACTAGAAACAAGTTGCTAAGCAATTGCACTGTCACTGTTTTTAAGATACTTAAATTCACAAAAGTGTATTTTTTATAATATTGAGCACTAATTGCAAAAAATGTACGTGAGACGGTGCAATTGTTATAATATTAAGATTCAGCACTAAAGAACGCGTGTAACAGCCGCCATTATCTAAATGTTCACACAAGCGGAGGAATTCGCCACATGGACTGTGTCATGTGATATCTGGATCTGGTTCCTATAGAGCGTATCTAAAATGCACTTTGCAGATGAAGTACAACCTGTCAGCTGCATCCCAGCTCTGTGGTTCAAATGGTCTTGAGCACTATGGGACTTAACTGCTAAGGTCATCAGTTCCCTAAAACTTAGAACTACTTAAACCTAACTAACCTAAGGACATCACAAACATCCATGCCCGAGGCAGGATTCGAACCGGCGACCACAGCGGTCGCTCGGTTCCAGACTCTAGCGCCTAGAACTGCTCGTCCACGCCGGCTGGCCCAGCTCTGTGGGTGAGTTCTTCTAAGAATCTGAACTAACTCGTGACTAAGATCTTGAACCTCTCCGCAAAGCTTCTAGTGCAACCCACTAAAACTGTGGAGATATTAATGTTTTTGCACAGTGACACCACCGCAGAAGTTTCAGTATAAACACTATGTCCACAACACAAGCACACCACGATTGTCCTCAATACATCTCTTGCAGCTGCCACGGTAAAACAAGGTATCAGCTTTGCCGTGTCCTGAGTCCTCACTCCACACCCCATTCGAGTTCTCCATACTGCCCGCTAACGCTTTCACTCCAAGTCATCTCCAAACCAAAGCTTAGCATTTTGCCTGAGCTCTCCATGCTGAGCTCGACATTAGCTGCACTGGCGCCCCATTTGGGAGCAGCTCTTCATCGCTTCCAGATCATCACTGGTCCATCCAGAGAGGCAATCTCTCCACAGTATCCATTTCTGTATCTGACCAGCTATCGGTGTCCACCTTGCTTGGACCTCTCCTCTGGACAGTCCTTGAGCCCTACTACTTTCCATCGATACGACCATAATGATGTCACCTCGTAAGATGTTTCCAACTGCAACGCCTGTGACTGTCAGTGATTGGAACCAGGTAGTGTGTATTCAAGTCCAAATATTGCTTTGTTGGATTCAATCTGAGTGTAAATAAAGCTCATTTATTTTTTGCTCGGGTTCCCGGGTCCGATTCCCGGCGGGGTCAGGGATTTTCTCTGCCTCGTGATGACTGGGTGTTGTGTGATGTCCTTAGGTTAGTTAGGTTTAAGTAGTTCTAAGTTCTAGGGGACTGATGACCATAGATGTTAAGCCCCATAGTGCTCAGAGCCATTTGAACCATATTTTTTGCTACCTGGCGCACATTGTCTGGGGTGGTGCTCTCGATCACAATACAATACTTGGTGGCAAGGATTAGATCTCGTCCCACCAGGTACTGTTAGACTTTTTCGTAGTTTGTGTGCTTTGCCCAGTGTAGCTACCCACATTTGTGCACTACATAGGACAGTTTCCATTTTTATTTAGTTGCAGCCTAGGAGATAAAGCACGGTTCCTGTCTGTACTATGCTAAAGTGACGGCTCCAGCATACCAAGCAGCGACTCGATAGGTTCCTTACAAAACCCAACAGCTCTTTCGAACCATTGTCGCTATAAATCGCAAATGGAAAATGGGTCTCTTCTCTCCACTATAACACCCATTCTTGGGATGTCTACTTCTGCCTTCATCTCCAAATATCTCTGTAGTCCAGTACATCCATAAAATTCGGTATTTAACACCAAGAAAGCGAAGGACACACCTTACTCTCTCACTTTTCTCTTACTACTGTTTAGGAGTAAATTTTGGCCTTACTTCCTCCTTAAATTACTAAGGTAATAGCTCTTTGATGGTTCTCTAATCACTTACATAGTGTATAAATTTACTTCGGGAGCAAATGAAAAATTTGCTCCTATAGTGCTTCACTGCTTTAGTTCCATACTCTCGACTGGAAGTCACCGATTTCCTTCTCTCTTAGTAACTTACTATTTTAGTTTGACTTACTGTTGGTTGGTGCTCGCCATTCTGCGTCTTCGTTCCTTTTCATGTCCCTACAAACTGTTACACCCAGCTATTTGTATGAATTGACTGATTCCTTTTAGAGCTCATTGACACTGCAATCGTAGCATACTGCGTGTCTTTTCCTTTTTTGAAATGCACAATTGTATGAACTTCTTTTATACAGAGTCTGTCCAACTACTTTCCCATGTCCTGTGACAGGTTAGTCTTCCGGTAGTACCCACTATGAGATTTATGAGGCAGATTCTTGTAACTGTTACACCAACTTTCACACAGAACTAAGTTTTGCGGCAGTGATCATGATCACACATGTTTAGTATAAATGAACGAAGATGAGTGACGTACAAAATCGTTTTCTTGTAAAGCCGAGTAGACCGATTTGAGAAAGCTCCGTGGGACCTCATCTCCAGGAAGTAAGAAAACGAATATAGCTTGTGTGAAACAATGCATTTCTGTATTCAAACACATGCTAGTGAACAAATTAAAAGGCGTCAGCTCAGACTTTTCACAGATGATGAAGTTATTTATAATGAAATCCTGTCTACATAACGCTGCACGAATTTTCAGTCAGATCTTGATAAAGATTTCAAAGTGGTGCGAAAAATGGCAGTTTGCCCTAATTTCAAGGGAACCGAAAGGCCTGTCCACAGGTAATTGCTAACAATACCTGTTAAAGACTCGTCACGCAAGATCTCATATTTCGTACACACGGCGCCATGTAGCAGATGTAGGTTGAGGCAACGTATAATTGACGACCAATGCAGAAAGACGTTAGGAATGGTGGAATCTTGCGTATTAACGCTTGCAAATGCGGAGGAATTTTGCGGTCATTCCTTGCCGTGGGCTATTATGACATTTGTAAAGATCGCCTGCCTCGTGCTGAATCAAGTAACTAAGTCAGGAGATCGTTTTAGAAAGCTCAGTCTTCTATTACGGGTTCTTGTTGCACCCCACTTTCTTTGTCAGTGTCCGCGAAAGACGCTACACATTCTTTCGATGTATTCGTCATGTCTTAGTGATCCTGATGTCATCATAGCGACTATGATTGCGAAAGTTAAAGAATCTGCGAAGAAGGCTAGGAGAGTGTTTCTACTAGAAAGAGCATCTCACTTAAACAATGAACTAACATCATTTAGTTCCAGTATCATAGATATAGCTGTACCATGGACAAAGTTCTAATAGATTGTAAATCGCGCTCTGAAGAAATCGAGCCTAGCAAGTGGGTTACGGACGGAAAAGACCCACCGTGGTTAACAAAGAAAATCGGTAAACGCTGAGAAAGCGAAGGCTGTTGCACTCTCTGTTCAAAAGAGAACGCGAAAATGACTACAGGCATAGGTAAGTAGAGATTCGTGTCTATGAAAAGATCTATGCGCGAAGCATACAAGTACCATCGTCATACATTCGCAAAAGATCTGGCCGAGAACACAAGAAAATTCTGGGCGCTATGTGAAATCGCTAAGCGGGTGTAAGGCTTTCATCCTGTCACTCGTTGACCAGTCTGATGTGGCAGCAGAAGACAGCGAAACGGAAGCCGAAATTTTCAATTTCACGCCTCAGAAATTGTTCACGCAGGAGAATCGTACAAACACACCATCGTTTGGATATCGTGCAGTGTCCCATATCGACAATTAGAGATAACCACCCTGGCGTAGAGAAGCAGCTGAAAGAGTTGAAAGTTCGTCAGGTCCCGATGGAATCCCAATTCGATTTTACAAAGACTGCACTAAGGCATTGGCCCTTACTTACCTTGCATTTATCGCGAATTTCTCATCCAGGGCAAAGTCCCAAGTGACTAGAAAAAAGTACATGTGACTCCTGTATATAAGAAGGGTAAAAGAAAGGACTGGCAAAGTTACAGACCACCATCCTTATCATCAGTTTGTAGAACATATCCTTAGTTCGAAAGCAACAAATTTCCTAGAAACCGAAAAGCTTATGTCCACGTATCAGCATGGATTTAGAAAGCATCGCTCATGAGTAACTCAGCTTGCCCTTTTCTCACATGATATACCGAGAACTTTGGATGAGGCGCAGCAGACAGACTCCATATTTCTAGGTTTCCGGAAAGCATTTGACATGGTACCCCACTGCAGACTGTTAACTAAGGTACGTGCGTATGGAGTAGGTTCACAGATATGTGAGTGGCTCGAAGACTTCTTAAGTAATAGAAGCCAATAAGTGGGACCAACGATGAGTATTCATCAGAGATAATCGTATTGTCACTACTGACACAGGAAGTGTGATAGGACCGCTATTATTCTCTGTTGTTGTGGTCTTCAGTCCTGAGACTGGTTTGATGCAGCACTCCATGCTACTCTATCCTGTGCAAGCTTCTTCATCTCCCAGTACCCACTGCAATCTACATCCCTCTGAATCTGCTTAGTGTATTCACCTCTTGGTCTCCCTCTACGATTTTTACCCTCCACGCTGACCTCCAATACTAAATTGGTGATCCCTTGAAGCCTCAGAACATGTCCTACCAACCGGTCCCTTCTTCTAGTCAAGTTGTGCCACAAACTCCTCTTCTCCCAAATTCTATTCAATACCTCCTCATTAGTTACGTGATCTACCCATCTAATCTTGAGCATTCTTTTGTAACACCACATTTCGAAAGCTTCTATTCTCTTCTTGTCTAAACAATTTATCGTCCATATTTCACTTCCATACATGGCTACACTCCGTACAAATTCTTTCAGAAACGACTTCCCGACACTTAAATCCATACTCGATGTTAACAAATTTCTCTTCTTCAGAAACGCTTTCCTTGCCATTGCCAGTCTACGTTTTATATCGTCTCTACTTCGACAATCATCAGTTATTTTGCTCCCCAAATAGCAAAACTCATCTACTATTGTAAGAGTCACATTTCCTAATCTAATTCCCTCAGCATCAACCGATTTAATTCGACTACATTGCGTTATCCTCGTTTTACTTTTGTTGATGTTCATCTTATATCCTCCTTTCAAGACACTGTCCATTCCGTTCAGCTGCTCTTCCAGGTCCTTTGCTGTCTCTGTCAGAATTACGATGCCATCGGCAAACCTCACAGTTTTCATTTCTTCTCCATGGATTTTGATTCCTATTCCAAATTTTTCTTTTGTTTCCTTTACTGCTTGCTCGATATACAGATTGAATAACATCGGGGAGAGGCTACAACCCTGTCTCACTCTCTTCCCAACCGCTCCTTCCCTTTCGTGCCCCTCGACTCTTATAACTGCCATCTGGTTTTTGTAAAAATTGTAAATAGCATTTCGCTCCTTGTATTTTACGCCTGCCTCCCTCAGAATTTCAAAGAGAGTATTCCAGTCAACATTGTAAAAAGCTTTCTCTATGTCTACAAATGCTAGAAACGTAGGTTTGCCTTTCCTTAATCTATCTTCTAAGATAAGTTGTAGGGTCAGTATTTCCTCACTTGTTCCAATATTTCTACGGAATCCAAATTGATCTTCCCCGAGGTCGGTTTCTACCAGTTTGTCCATTCGTCTGTAAAGAATTCGCGTTGGTATTTTGCAGCCGTGACTTATTAAACTGATAGTTCGGTAATATTCACATCTGTCAACACCTGCTTTCTTTGGGGTTTGAATTATTATATCGTACTTAAAGTCTGAGGGTATTTCGCCTGTCTCATACATTATTCTCTATATACGTAAATAATTTCGCGGACAGGATGGGCAGCAACGTACGGTTGTTTGCTCATGACGCTGTGGTGTACGGAAAGGAGTCGAAGCTGAGTGACTGTGTGAGGATGCGAGATGACTCGGACAAAGGTTTTAGCTGGTGTGATGAATGACAGCACGCTTCAAATGTAGAAAAACGTAAGTTAATGCGGATGAATAGGAAAAACAAACCCTTAACGTTCGGATACAACTCTAATAGTGTCCTGCTTGGCAGAGTAAGGTTGTTTAAATATCTAGGCGTAACGTTGCAAAGCGATATGAAATGGAACGAGCATGTCAGGATTGTGGTAGGGGAGACGGATTGTGGTAGGGAAGGCGTCTTCTGTTTATTGGGAGAATTTTAGGAAAGAGTGGTTCACCTGTAAAAGAGACCGCATAGATGACGTTACTGCGATTTTTTAAGGAAGACATCGAAGCAATTCAGAGACAGACTGCTAGATTTGTCACCGGTATGTTTGAACGTGAACCGTGGACCTTGCCGTTGGTGGGGAGGCTTGCGCGCCTCAGCGATACAGATAGTCGTACCGTAGGTGCAACCACAATGGAGGGGTATCTGTTCAGAAGCCAGACAAACGTGTGGTTCCTGAGGAGGGGCAGCAGCCTTTTCAGTAGTTGCAGGGGCAACAGTCTGGATGATTGACTGACCTAGCTTTGTAACACTAACCAAAACAGCCTTGCTGTGCTGGTACTGCGAAAGGCTGAAAACAAGGGGAAACTACAGCCGTAATTTTTCCCGAGGACATGCAGCTTTACTGTATGGTGAAATGATGATGGCATCCTTTTGGGTAAAATACTCCGGAGGTAAAATAATCCCCCATTCGGATCTCCGGGCGTGGACTACTCAGTAGGACGCTGTTATCAGGAGAAAGAAAACTGGCGTTCTACGGATAGGAGCGTGGATTGTCAGATCCCTTAATCGGCCGGGTAGGTTAGAAAATTTAAAAAGGGAAATGGATAGGTTAAAGTTAGATATAGTGGGAATTAGTGAAGTTCGGTGGCGGGAGGAACAAGACTTCTGGTCAGGTGACTACAGGGTTATCAATACAAAATCAAATAGGGGTAATGCAGGAGTAGCATTAATAATGAATAAGAAATAGGAGCGCAGATAAGCTACTACAAACAGCATAGTGAACACATTATTGTAGCAAAGATAGACACGAAGCCCATGCCTACCACAGCAGTAAAAGTTTATATACCAACCAGCTCCGCAGATGACGAAGAGATTCGTGAAATGTATGATGAGATAAAATAAATTATTCAGATAGAGAAGGGAGACGAAAACTTAATAGTCATGGGTGACTGGAATTCGATAGTAGAAAAAGGAAGAGAAGGAAAAGTAGTAAGTGAATATGGAATAGGGGTAAAGAATGAAAGAGGGAGCCGCCAGGTAGAATTTTGCACAGGGCATAAGTTAATCATAGCTATCACTTGGTTCAAGAATCATGAAAGAAGGTTGTATACATGGAAGAGGCCTGGAGTCACTAGAAGGTTTCCGATAGATTATATAATGGTAAGACAGAGATTTAGGAACAAGGTTTTAAATTGTAAGACATTTCCAGGGCAGATGTGAACTCTGGCCACAATCCATTGATTATGAACTGTAGATTAAAACTGAAGAAACTGCAAAAAGGTGGGAATTTAAGGAGATGGGACCTGGATAAACTGAAAGAACCAGAGGTTGTACAGAGTTTCAGGGAGAGCATTAGGGAACGATTGACAAGAACGGGGGAAAGAAGTACAGTAGAAGAAAAGTGGGTAACTTTGAGAGATGAAATAGTGAAGGCAGCAGGGGATCAAGTAGGTAAAAAGACGAGGGCTAGTAGAAATCCTTGGGTAACAGAAGAAATATTGAATTTAATGGATAAAAGGAGAAAATATAAAAACACAGTAAATGAAACAGGCAAATGGGAATACAAACGTCTCAAAAATGAGTTCGACAGGAACTGCAAAATGGCTACGCAGGGATGGCTAGAGAACAAATGTAAGGATGTAGAGGCATATATCACTAGGGTTAGGATAGATACTGCCTACAGGAAAATTAAAGAGACCTTTGGAGAAAAGAGAACCGCTTGTATGAATATCAATTGCTTGGATGGAAACCCAGTTCTAAGCAAAGAATGGAAAGCAGAAAGACGGAAGGAGTATATAGAGGGTCTACATACGGGTGATGTACTTGACGAAAGTATAATGGAAATGGAAGAGGTCGTAGATGAAGATGAAATGAGAGATATGATACCGCGTGAAGAATTTGACAGAGCACTAAAAGACGTAAGTCGAAACAAGGCCCCAGGAGTAGACAACATTCAATTAGAACTATGGATAGCCTTGGGAGAGCCAGCTGTGACAAAACTACCATTTGGCGAGCAAGATATATGAGACAGGCGAAATACCCTCAGACTTCAAGAAAAATATAATAATTCCAATCCCAAAGAAAGCAGGTGTTGACAGATGTGAAAATTAGCGAACTATCAGTTTAATAAGCCATGGCTGCAAAATACTAACACCAATTCTTTACAGACGAATGGAAAAACTGGTAGAAGCCGATCTCGGGGAAGATCACTCTGGATTCTGTAGAAATGTTGGAACACGTGAGGTAATGCTGACCCTACGACTTATCTTAGAAGATAGATTAAGGAAAGGTAAACCTACGTTTCTAGCTTTTGTAGACTTAGAGAAAGCTTTTGACAATGTTGACTCTAAAACTCTCTTTCAAATTCTGAAGGTGGCACGAGTCAAATACAAGGAGCGAAAGGCTATTTACAATTTGTACAGAAACCAGATGGCAGTTATAAGATTCGATGGGCATGAAAGGGAAGCAGTGGCTGGGTAGGGAGTAAGACAGGGTTGTAGCCTATCCCTGATGTTATTCAATCTGTATATTGAGCAAACAGTAAAGGAAACAAAAGAAAAATTTGGAATAGGAATCAAAATCCATGGAGAAGAAATGAAAACTGTGAGGTTTGCCGATGGCATCGTAATTCTGACAGAGACAGAAAAGGACCTGGAAGAGCAGTTGAACGGAATGGACAGTGTCTTGAAAGGAGGATATAAGATGAACATCAACAATAGTAAAACGAGGATAATGCAATGTAGTCGAATTAAATCGGTTGATGTGAGGGAATTAGATTAGGAAATGAGACTCTTACAGTAGTAGATGAGTTTTGCTGTTTGGGGAGCAAAATAACGGATGATGGTCGAAGTAGAGACGATATAAAATGTAGACTGGCAATGGCAAGGAAAGCGTTTCTGAAGAAAAAAAATTATTAACATCGAGTATAGATTTACGTGTCAGGAAGACGTTTCTGAAAGTATTTGTATGGAGTGTAGCCATGTATGGAAGTGAAACATGGACGATAAATTGTTTAGACAAGAAGAGAATAGAAGCTTTCGAAATGTGGTGCTACAGAAGAATGCTGAAGATCAGATGGGTAGATCACATAAGCGATGAGGAGGTACTGAGCAGAATTGGGGAGAAGAGAAATTTGTAGCACAACTTGACTTGAAGAAGGGTTCGGTTGGTAGGACATGTTCTGAAGCATCAAGGGATCACCAGTTTAGTATTGGAGGGCAGCGTGGAAGGTAGAAATCGTAGAGGGAGACCAAGAGATGAATACACTAAGCAGATTCAGAAGGATGTAGGTTGCAGTAGGTACTGGGAGATGAAGAAGCTTGCACAGGATAGAGTAGCATAGAGTGCTGCATCAAACCAGTCTCTGGACTGAAGACCGCAACAACATTTTCGAACATCGTGTAAGTACTACTGAAATGCTTCGGGAAATCAAATGGGGAACCCTGGAGGGAAGGCGAAGTTCTTTTAGAGGAACATTATTAAGAAAATTTAGAGAATCGGCATTTGAAGCTGACAGTAGAACGACTCTACCGCTGTCAACGTACATTTCGGTAAGGAACACGAAGATGATACGAGAAACCAGGGTTCATTCTGCGGCGTATAGGCAGTCGTTTATCTCTCGCTGTATTTGCGAGTGGAACAGGAGAGGAAATTGCTAGTAGTAGTACAGAGTACGCTCCACCACGCACCGTACGGTGGCTTGCGGATTTCTTATGTAGACATAGATCTTTACTTCTTTTTCAAAATTATTTTGTCCCGTCGATGCTTCCGTGTGAAGTGACAGTATCAACGGAAAGCCTTTATTAGTTTCAAATGAACAATAACAAAAAATGTTCTTTTGATTCTAATCTCAAAAGAAGGGAATTTAAGTGAAATTAAAAAACATGATTGTTGTTTGTTCAAATTTTTATTTTTGCCTGTTTCAGACATTGATATCAGTTTTTGCAGGAATGTACACACAGACTAAGACGTTATTGTCGTATCAGAAGTACTCTTATATTATTTTGCACCTGTTGTGCAGTTATATTCGGATAAATAGTTTTCCTTACCAAATGAATAACTCTGCATTTTCTTTAATGATTACTCATAAAAAAATATACATAAAAAGGTAGAAAGGAACTCTATTGCGGATAGAAGAAGGAAGTTCTATATTAGAGGATTAATTTAGGATATATGACATGTGAAAAATTGAAGCAAGTGGATAAAACAAATAAGCGTTATGTCATTTTAAAATTAAACTAATTCAGGTTTGGAGAACATCCATGTACCTAGTTTTGCTTTCAGTGAGCACTGATCAAAAAGTGTGAAACGTGAAATATAAGATGTTTGTAAGAGAAACAGTTTGTCTATTGCAGTTACTTTGTTTGAGACGCCCATTAGAACCACGCGTTTGTGCGACGGATTTACATGTTGCCTTCCAGGAAACCGAACTCGAGTACAGCGCTTGCGGAGCGCTGGAATAGGTATCGACTGGCGATCTGCCTGCAACCTAGCGGCATCGGCCCGTACTTATGGCAGTGGAAAACTACCGGCACCGGAGGCGCACGTGGCAGCCAGGAGTGGGGGAATACCGGACGGCGTTTCTTGAGTAAAGCGGCGACAGCCGTTCCTAAGATTCGTTGGAAGTTGCCGCCGAAATCATTCGTGTTCCAGACGCGTGTAGCCTGGTCCATTCATGTTAACTGCTGGTAATGGACTGTTCAGGGATGTCCCTATTTTAGGACAGCATTTTTTGTCCGGTTTTATTCATCTTTCCCCCATAAAATTAGATGATCTGTATAAAAGATAATGTTTAAGTTGGTGGTACTGTCGACAGGCTAACCACAGTATTCTGTTTAATACTACTAGGAATAGAAGCTTTTGAAATGTGGTGCTACATGAGAATGCTGAAGATGGGTGGATCATGTAATGTGTAACCAAGGAGGTACTGAATAACTGGGGAGAAAAGAAGTTTGTGGCACAAGCTGGCACTTTGTACTGGAGGAAACTGTGTGTTGGGGGGGGGGGGGGGGATTGTAAAATTGTAGAGGGAGACCGAGAGATGAATACAGATTCCAAAGGATGTGGCTTGCTATAGTTATTCGGGAAGGAAGAGGCTTGCACAAGACAGAGCATCGTGGACGACTGCATTAAACCTAGGGTTGAAGACCACAACAACAAAAACAACAATTACAGCGATCTCTGTGGCCGAATGAAAGAAAATCGTCCCATTTGCTGAGTTGGTGGTTAAACAGCAGTCGAATATTTTTCGACATTGTTTGAAATGTGTGATTCTGGCGAAAATGAAAGTATTTCAGTTTCATCAGAAATGAAGAAGAAATCAAAACTAATGACCTGTTATCAGATATCTTGGGAGGCATCTTATACTTGGCTAGAATCGGCGCATGACAGTAAGCACGGTATGCAATAGAATCTTCTTGTCGTGGAGGTAAATCAGGTTTGAAGCAGTGTGCTGGGAATGAAGGATACAGATTTAACATGCGTTCACAACTGCAGTCTAAAGAAGTAGGCCATTATCTTCGCAAATTAAATCACCTTAAAATACTCTTACCTCTGTAACAAAATTAACCCTTGCGCTTCACACTGTCAAACAAAATCTGAGCTACTCAAGCATGGATTGTAACAGTAAATTAATGGCTGATATATCCGACAATCAGAAAATTGCAAAACAAGTTTCATGTGGCAGAATCAAAGCATAAAGCCTGATTATGTGCTAGCCCACAGATATATTGAAGATATTTTGAAAGTACTCAATCATGAAGATCTGTACATTTCGATTGCGAGTGATGATAGTAATGTAGGTAATCGTAAAATGTTTCCGTTATGTTTAACATATCTGTCAGAAGAAAATGATATAGAAAACGAATTAGTTGACTTATTTGCTAATTCTATTCATCAATATCACTAACATAACTACTCGGTGTGATTTAAGCATGCCTGAGTTCTCTTCATATTCTGCTGACAATACTAATGTAAATTACGGCAGTCATACAGCTGCCTTTAAGCTGTTTAAATCTACAAACTGAAAAATTTCCTCATCTAACTGTTGTGTGCATATTGCGCGTAATACAATGAAACACTGTAAAGACTGTCTAGATGTTAATGGGAAATCTCTTGTAATGAAAGTGTATAGCGGTTTCCCTGTATCTGCTGAGAGAGGATAAGAGCCGAAAGTGTATTACGAATTGGTGGATGGTGAATGGAGAGAGATTCTTAGGCATGTACCAACTCACTGGTTTTCTTTGGATGCTGCAGTTAATAGAGTACTTCATAACTGGTCTGAAATGCAAACTTATTTTAAGTCACTCAAGGAGAATTGCCCTTCAATGTTGGATAAATATTTTGATCCTGAAGTTACAAAGAATGCAACATGAGAGATGTATTTGATGTTCTTCATCAATGTCGCAAAAATTTTTGTAGAATATATCGGGATTTTGGAAAAAGATTTTACCTCTGTTGTTCAAGCCTTTAAGTATTAAAGCTAAAATTAGAACAGAGAAGAGAAGAAAATTTCTTTGGTACTAAAATCTTTACTTTTTAAACAATTAAAAAACAATAATATGTATTTGTAAAATTTCCATTGCTTTAAAATAATAGGTTATTATAGAAAATAAGAAACACGAACAGTGCTATTTTAATTAACGAAGACAACAGTTAGAATAGGGCAATAAACACGTGATACAAGAATCTGTATAGCATTGGTGAGACAAAGATGTACGTTGTGCTGTATGGCGTGGCCTATTAGATGGTTCACGTGTAGGTGCAGTTGTAAGGTGGCAGTAATTTGCATCTTACAATGGTTCGATTTTCACGTCTTGCCACGTGAATAATCTGAAATTAGGAAATATTTCATAGATTCTGTATCGTTATGATGAAATTTGAACGTGACTGACATCGTCAGGTACACTTTTCCATCAATTATTAATGTTAATTGCATGATGGGTGATTGATTTTTATTATCAGACTATGAGCTCAATGGAATTAGAGATTGGAACAGCACATAGGTCTCGCAGTGTGTGTGCGGGTAGCCCTCACGAGCCCGAAGTAGTAAGTAGTTTGGGGACGCAGCGACACAGCTTTCAAAGGCAGTTTCCCAGTCCAGCTTACCGCAGGCACACAGGGACACACAGAGTTGCTCAGGGTCCTTTCATGTTAAAGCAGTCGGCGACCTCACAGACTGGACCGCGAGAGCACGGGCACATTCTACATCTACATCCATACTCCGCAAGCCACCTGAAGGTGTGTAGCGGAGGATACCTTGAGTTCCTCTATCGCTTCTCCCTTTTATTCCAGTCTCGTATTGTTCGTGGAAAGAAGGATTGTCGGTATGCTTCTGTGTGGGCTCTAATCTCTCTTATTTTATCCTCATGGTCTCTTCGCGAGATATACGTAGGAGGGAGCAATATACTGCTTGACTCTTCGGTGGAGGTATGTTTTCGAAACTTCAACAAAAGCCCGTACCGAGCTATTGAGCATCTTTCCTGCAGAGTCTTCAAATGGAGTTTATCTATCATCTCCGTAATGCTTTCGCGATTACTAAATGATCCTGTAATGAAGGGCGCTGCTTTCCGTTGGATCTTCTCTATCTCTTCTATCAACCCTATCTGGTACGGATCCCACACCGGTGAGCAGTATTCAAGCAGTAGGCGAACAAGTTTACTGAACCTACTTTCTTTGTTTTCGGATTGCATTTCCTTAGGATTCTTCCTATGAATCTCAGTCTGGCATCTGCTTTACCGACGATTAATTTTATATGGTCATTCCATTTTAAATCACTCCTAATTCCTACTCCCAGACAATTTATGGAATCAACTGCTTTCAGTTGCTGACCTGCTATATTGTAGCTAAATGATAAAGGATCTTTCTTTCTATGTATTCGCAGCACATTACACTTGTCTACATTGAGATTCAATTGCCATTCCCTGCACCATGCGTCAATTCGTTGCAGATGCTCCTGCATTTCAGTACAATTTTCCATTGCTACAACCTCTCGATATACTACAGCATCATCCGCAGAAAGCCTCAGCGAACTTCCGATGTTATCCACAAGGTCATTTATATATATTGAGAATAGCAACGGTCCTACGACACTTCCCTGCGGCACACCTGAAATCACTCTTACTTCCGAAGACTTCTCTCCATTGTGAATGACATGCTGCGTTTTGTTATCTAGGAACTCTTCAATCCAATCACACAATTGGTCTGATAGTCCACATCCTCTTACTTTGTTCATTAAACGACTGTGGAGAACTGTATCAAACGCCTTGCGGAAGTCAAGAAACACAGCATCTGCCTGGGAACCCGTGTCTATGGCCCTCTGAGTCTCGTGGACGAAAAGCGCGAGCTGAGTTTCACACGATCGACTTTTTCGAAACCCATGCTGATTCCTACAGAGTAGATTTCTAGTCTCCAAAAAATTCATTATACTCGAACATAATACGTGTTCCAAAATTCTACAACTGATCGACGTTAGAGATATAGGTCTATAGTTCTGCCCATCTGTTCGACGTCCCTTCTTGAAAACGGGGATGACCTGTGCCCTTTTCCAATCTTTTGGAACGCTACGCTCTTCTAGAGGCCTACGGTACACCGCTGCAAGAAGGGGGGCAAGTTCCTTCGCGTACTCTGTCTAAAATCGAACTGGTATCCCATCAAGTCCAGCGGCCTTTCCTCTTTTGAGCGATTTTAATTGTTTGTCTATCCCTCTGTCATCTATTTCGATATCTACCATTTTGTCATCTGTACGATAATCTAGAGAAGGAACTACAGTGCAGTCTTCCTCTGTGAAACAGCTTTGGAAAAAGATATTTAGTATTTCGATCTTTAGTCTGACATTCTGTTTCAGTACCATTTTGGTCACAGAGTGGCTGGACATTTTGTTTTGATCCACCTACCGCTTTGGCGTAAGACCAAAATTTCTTAGGATTCTCTGCCGAGCCAGTACATAGAACTTTAATTTCGAATTCATTGAACGCCTCTCGCATAGCCCTCCTCACACTACATTTCGCTTCGTGTAATTTTTGTTTGTCTGCAAGGCTTTGGCTATGTTTATGTTTGCTGTGAAGTTCCCTTTGCTTCCGTAGCAGTTTTCTGACTCGGTTGTCGTACCACGGTGACTCTTTTACAATTCTTACGATCTTGCTTGGCACACACTCATCTAATGCATATTGTACGATGGTTTTGAACTTTGTCCACTGATCCTCAACACTATCTGTACTTGAGACAAAACTTTTGTGTTGAACCGTCAAGAACTCTGTAATCTGCTTTTTGTCACTTTTGCTAAACAGAAAAATCTTCCTACCTTTTTTAATATTTCTATTTACAGGTGAAATCATCGATGCAGCAGCCGCACAATGTACACCTGACCTCAGTCGGCGCCTTGCAGCCACGTCCGGAAATCTTGTTGAACAGTATAGAGGAAGTTTGAAATGTTCTAAGCGACACGGCGGCGGCTGCACGGCGGTCGGAAGAATGAGCGGAGAGGGAAAATGTCTGGCCGGCCGCGGTGGTCTAGCGGTTCTGGCGCTGCAGTCCGGAACCGCGGGACTGCTACGGTCGCAGGTTCGAATCCTGCCTCGGGCATGGGTGTGTGTGCTGTCCTTAGGTTAGTTAGGTTTAAGTAGTTCTAAGTTCTAGGGGACTTATGACCTAAGATGTTGAGTCCCATAGTGCTCAGAGCCCGGGAAAATGTACAGCGAATTTTATGACTACGATTCGCTACCGGCACTTTGGGAAGAAGAAATCAGAGGTTTGCTGGAGAGCTAGCAGTTTTGAGCGGCGGTCTACGTCCGGACGCCCTTGAGGAACAATCATCTTCTGTGTCATCTCTTGTTGACGACGGACGAACTTCTTGTCTTTTGTTCTTAGACGTTCTTGTATTTTAGCGAGCAGTTAGGCCACCGTACTTGTAAACTCAGACGATTCTGAACTTCGCCTTTCTGGCTGGGAGCTCTCGTCTACTACACAGCATACGGTGATCTTCAGCGCACTTTTGTTATTATACTTTCACGCTGAGACGTCTCTGAATTTCACCGTTCTGGCTGGGGGCTCACATCTATCGTCTCCAGTGTGCAGAGAAGCTACTAGACAGCATTCAGATTCAGTAGTTTTTGTACTGCAGTATGTTGCCCATTGTCTTGTATTGTAGCATTCAGAACATTCTGAAGGGCTGCAGCTTTGTCGATGGCGCAGATTTCTACGAGAATCGTCTCTTCGTCTCGCCACCACGCTGCATTAATGGTGATATTGTGATACGCTTCGGCATTGTAGGGCTGTAAAAGGAAATTCCTCTGATTACTGATAACATATTTTTTTATCTCTACTGAGGTTTCACACCAATTGTTTGAGAGTAGTTTTTTCTAGAGTTTCATACTGATTTGACGTCAGTCATTTCGCGTTTGATTTCACAGATCACGTATCCAAAAAAAGGGCAGAACGGCAGTTGATTTCCAGTGTTAGTTTAGGATGACTTTTATTTCGTTTTATATGTCCTTTGGACGATTATGTGTTTGCTTCATCGTGATTTAAATGGGTTCTGACTTAAAATAAATTTGTATAGTGCAGAATTGCATTTATTCTTCAATTAGAGATTAGTTTCCCTAGATCATTGATGTTCAGATGCAATAGTTAATTGGGATGAGCTTGGGACGAGAATATAGTCTGAAAGCCCTAGAAAATGGGATGCGCTCTTTTTGTATGATATTCATTGTGATGTAACTCTTTATTGTTATTATGAGGTATTGTTTCTAACCACCAGGGGGTATTTGGAAATGTCAGGGCCTTCTCCATATCATGTTAGTTAAATCCGTTGCGCAACTTCACACACTTGTAGGTACACTAGGTTTGTCTTCCTACATACTCCGAGAGTTAAGAGGTGTGTAAAACGCACGCAAGCACACACACACACACACACACACACACACACTGAAACTTCCCCTTTGAACAATTATTCATGACTGTGCTTAACCTGACACACAATATTTTTTAGCGCAACGCAATCTGACTTTCAAAATTCCCTACAAAAGAATGGCCCTGACTAACATTAAACTATACCTTTCACAAATCACTTACCTCACAAAAATCTTCGCTGCTCAAGCTACTGCAATACAGCGAGTGCCACTACTGCCAGCTAAATAAGAGATTCAAACTACGGAAGGCACTAACTACTGATAGGGATAGTTAGCAAATGAAAGATATTAATAGAGAACAAACAATGTATTTACCTTGATATCATCATATATAAATATAGCAGTTCATGACAAATTTCAAAACTCCGCCATCTCTCTCCCCACATCCACCACTGCTGGCGGCTCACCTCCAACTGCGCAACGCTACGCGCTGTTCACAGCCAGCTGCCGCTGCCCAACACTACAATGGCGAGTATTACAACAATGCAAAGCAGACACAGACTGCCCACAGCACAGCCAGTGATTTTCATACAGAGGTGGCGTTACCAATAAAAAAACCTAAACAGCCTACTTACATAGCCCCCATGCTCACCACAAAAAATTTTACAAAATATTTTTGGGCAGTGGCCAATAATGATTTGTAAAAATTTTTCATAATTACAATAACAAAGATATCAAATGCACACACTTATTTATACAATGCTGGTCAAAAGCTAAAATTTTTTTCACAGTCCATAAAGACAGTCCAGATTGTTCATCACTGTAAAATTGCAGAGTTTTTCTCAAAGTCTGAGCAGTAAAAGAAAATGCACACGGAAGTAGTGGATTTCCATGCAGTCTTGAAGAAGTAGTGTTGTCCTTCCAACGGAAAGACAGTGCTGACTCTTGACATGCAGACAGATAATGGGCCACAACATAGCAAACCCACAGCAGAGTCATTCGACGTTTTGAAGAATATTGGTAGGTAGGTCATCACAGAACATCCTGGTAGAGATTACGGTATTGGTGGGCCACCAGAGGTGCAGACCCACTGTAGGCCTTGTAGAAAAATTGGACTGGTGAGTCAGCAAAGGTGTAGACCCACTGTAGTCTTTGTAGAAATGGCCAGCAGCCATCTTTTGCGACTGTGCAGGTGCACAATCACCATCGAAGAGTCTTGCGGAGAATATAGCAAGTCCATAAACCACCACTTGTGCACTCACAAAGTGTTTGGAATAGTCCTTAGAACCAGCAATGCTGTTATCCAGTCCCTTGCTGAATTATTAACACACGTGCAAACACTAACAGTCCCTACTTCTCACATATTGCCCATATACTATGACCAACAGAAACGTGTGCAGTGAAATGTAACTTCATTTAAAGAACTGGTGTCTGTACAATTATAAAATTACAACATGAAAATACAATTACAAAGGTACAAAATACATCATTAAAGAACATAACAATACAGATAACATTTGTAGTAACACAGGCTTTACAAAAGAATAGAAATAAACATATACTTCAGTGGAATTATGACATGAGTACATACATAAAGGATCACAATAACTTTTGAAACATCAACTTCACACATGAGCATTGAACAGAATAGAATTAATAATGTCTAACATCTTTACAAAGTAAATAACATATTATTAATGCCAATTATATTCGAGGATAACAGTATTCCTCATCATAGTGAATGTAGCTTAATATTAAAAGAAGAAAAAATTCTATGAAACTACACAGAGACAGGAAGAAAACAAATACACAAGGGTACACAAACACATAGTGGGATAACACCAATAGGAAAGGACAGGGTTCGTTTCCAGTGTAACATTTGGTACTGCAGTCCAACCCTAAACTTCATATATCTTTCCTCTTATTTCATCCTTTGTTTCCACCAAAAAAATTCTATCTAAGCATGCTTTCTGTATTTATATGTTCACACATTTCTTACCTCAACATTTATTTCCAAGAAAATCCTACCTAAACCTGTTTTCTCAATGCATTTCTTCCAATTCATCGCAACTCAATCTCTTAGAGGCTACCCCCTCTTAAGCTAACTTAAATCTACTGAGCTCAGATGCTAAACTAAGGGACGAGGCAATGCAGCAGCACAAAATAAGTAACACAAACAGCAATGAGCAAAAAATTGGAAAATTGCAAAGCAAGCTACAGTAAATCTAAATTACCAAGCAATTCACATTACAACTAATATGAGGCAATGTGCAGTAACAAGAAAAATAAGTCAGTAGTAAAACTAGCTTAACAGAGTAACACAATTTAAAATTCAGTAGCACTATGCCTGGCAAACAGCAGCTTATATCTAAACATGACATAGCTCAAGCAGAAAAAATATTACAGTAAAAACAACAATGCAGATAAGGGAAATGTATATTCACATCTTAATATCTATGTAATTAAAGTGGTGCACCACAACAACTGATTGTAAAAAGAAATATTACCATGTACTTGAAAAGAAAATTATGTGTTACCGTTACTAGTTCCTTCTTATTGTTCTTTCCTTTCCAAGTGCTCCTTTTTTAAAGAATGTGGATCATAAAATAATTATTTAATAGATCTGTTGACAGAAAGTGTTCACATAAGCAAATGCATTTTATTTTATAAAAGCAATGCTGCAACACAGCTGGAAACCAGATATCAAATGAAATAAGCAACTATGAAAAGCAAAGCATAAAAATATCATTCAATAGTCATGTGACATTTCATAAGTTAGTAGAAACTCTCTCAACTCTCGTAGAAAGAAGCTTGTCATAATCAGGTGTGCAGATGTAAAAATATTTCTCGTCATTTCATTAGGCATTTCAGTAAATATCATAAATTACGAGCTCCACAGTATGCTTTCAACAAGGAAATGTCAATAGCAAGGTTAATGGAAGTAATGAGGGTGTCGCATTTGCAATATTTTCTCTAAAGGAATGTCAATGGCGAGGATAAAGGCCTGCCTTTTTTTTCTACCTGTGCTTCCGGAAAGGCAAACCCTAATGGCTTGTTCTCCAGGTGTTTGACACAGCTGTGTGCCCACGACGCATTACGTGCAGGTGGTCACTTAACTTTCTTACGGAAATATTTACGACAGCAGTTTCCGCTACAGTGACAGTCTCACATAAAAATATTTCACAGGTCAAGAATTAGCGTTGCAAACCTGTAGAAATAAAATCCTATAAATATAAGTGTCCAAAAAAATTTTCGCCGGCATTGTGATACAGTCACGCATTTACACACACATTTCATATCTCTTAAAGTACGATTCTCGGTTTCCAACATCCTTTTTCACAAGTCAGCGTCCCTAACCACTATTCATTACTCCTTACCTTATTCGTCGACACTTCTTCAATATTGCATCATAACAGATAAGTATCATAATCAAATAACTCATATAGCATCAGCCTATTAATCATAAACATACCTCAGCAGCATAATACACATCGTCGTCGTAAAAATAACATCATAACACCTCAGTCAAATCTCAAAATCGTCGTAGCTTTCTGCAATAATTTCAAACCCTAAAAAAAAATATTCTCTGCTCATTTCAATAATGCCATCTACCTCAAACGTACTTTAAAATCATGCTCCCTTACCAAATATATCATTCAAAGCTCTCATAGTATCACAATGGTTCCAAAAAAATATGAGCATTTCACATAGTACAGACAAAATACAATTTCATAAGTGTGGAGTTATCCAACTGTGTAATTACGTAAACATCTGTCACTGATATAGTAAAATAAATGTTTGTCTCTCTCAGTTAAATGATCAGATAGCTGTGTAATTTGTGTGTCAGAGAAATACGGTACCGATGTGTAAAGTTGTATAAGCAAATACCATATTAGCTAGGTTTCCTTGTGCTTGCCAAACACATGGTACACAAAGTAGGTGTGTACCCCCCTGAGGATTAATGTAATTATACCCTCAGGTGTTACAGATCACAGCAATGGAATGAAATGTATCATGGAAAACTTTCTTTGTAATTCAAAAATCTTGAAAAATAAATGGTTTAAGTACAAAATTAATCACTCAAATACGTGTGCTGTAGCGCTACATGTGCGTCTTGTTGCAACATAATCTCTGTGGAAGTGTCGTAGTTATTGTCCTCCGAAAGCTAAGTTCTGCAGAAGTCAATGTACTTACCTCATGATAAACAAAAGTGAAATGCTTTGCGTATAGATATCTTAGTTATTACGCTTATTGCCGTGATGAAGAAAGTACTGTACTGTAACGTATTGTTGTGCTACGGAAAAGGCAGTCTCACTGTAGCTATACTACAAAAGTTACTACTAAAACCTGTTTTACTTTCCAGAATAAAACAGAAAACTGTGCAGATATAAAACAGAAACACTGCAAAAGCAACATTGTAAATTTTCACTCATTAGTAGCGTCGTGATAAAACCGTGTAGTTGTCACATAAACTAACCACTGTGTCATCTGGTATCTCACAGAAAGTACTTTAAATCCAGAATATATTTTCAAGTAAACCAAAATGTTGCATTAAAATCTCATTAGCAGTACCAATATGTGTCCTAAGTATGTAAGCCTGATAGTCATTACGTAGTCGTGCAACTAACAAGCAAGAATGTACAACTAACAACACTGTGTCGTCTGTTCATTATAACAATGCATTCGTAATTTCTGTTTAAATAAGTTCTCTTGGTTCTTGACTGGATATTTCACTTCAAACATTGTTACATGTTAACAGATTCTTAAGTCTGACAAAGCATACTAGAAATGTGAAGTGAAAAGTTTTATACCAATAACTAAGTTAAAAAGCAGATTATCTCTCAATAAGCGGTTTTACGTGTGAAGTGTGGTGCAATCCTTTACTCTTCATAGTACTCAGAGTTTGAACTTGAATGCAATTGTCAGGCGATATACGTCTGTAAAGAATACTGGAATTTCTCTCAAGGTTAGCGTCTATGTTATTTTTCTCTGAGCCAGCCGGCGCACGCGGCTGCCTGCGGTGCGAGTTATTGTCTGTCCCGTTGTTGGCGCGCGTCGTTATTGGGATTAGGAGACCTAACTTCTACAAATTCGCCTTGCCGAGAGGGCCCAGCCGTGTTAGAATCCCGCCAGTTCTGATGAAATTGACGTCTGTCGTTATGATTATATCGTCTGTCGTCATGTCGGTAGATTCCGTAGTTTCTTCCTTGTCGGTCACGTGGTGGAGAATTTCTTCCTGAATCGTAACTGCGCGCTGAACTGTTGCGTCTGAAAGTATTCAGTCTCCCTTGATAATAATTGTTTCGGTTCCCATATTGTCTCTTTCTCTGATTGTCTCTGTGATAGTCATTACTACGGAAATGCGATCTTTCTCTGTAACTATTATTACTCTGCCAGCGGTTGTCATATGGGTGGTGTCTGTTTTGGTCACGATTTGCGTTGTAAGAATAGCCTTTTCGTGTCCAGTTATTGTTTCTGTCATCACGGAATTGTGACGTATGTGACCTGTAGTGATTGTTTTCCTGTTTTCGCATCCGGCGACTGTCTGTGTCAATTTCTAATTCTTGTAGGAGTCCCTGAAAAGCTTCAATGTCGTCTTTGCAACGTCCTGCCAAAATAATATGTCGTAAATGTTCAGGTAATTTGATTAAGCAAATGCGGATGAGTTCCGAGGGGCTGTATGGGTTTGTCAGGTACTGATTCTTGTGCAACATGTCTTCAAAATATTTCACAAGACTGGAGAATTCAGATTGTTCGAAATGTTTCATCATTATGATGCCATGTTTTACGCGGTCTTGTGTGGCTTGAGACCAATATGCTGAGAGGAAGGCATGGTAAAATTCTCCTTCACTGTGGCAATCGTGAATGACCGATCGCATTCTTACAGCTGGTTCATTCTCCAAGTAACCACACATAAATTCTAATCTGTGTTCTAACGACCAGTTGGGAGGAAAACAATGAGAGAATTGATGGAGCCATGCTTGTGGATGAATGTCGTTGCCGGAATTCTTAAATGTTTTGAATTTACGTGTAGTAATGAACAGCTTATAGTCAAAATCATCATGCCGGCGAGTCGCATATCGGTCATTGTTACGTCGTGTCGGCTGTTCAATCTCAAAATTCGGTGCACATTGCCAATTTCTTTCATAACTTCCGAAATGCCCTGTTGCGGCTTTTCCGTATTTCTAAGTCCCTCTTCCCGTCTTGGAGCGCGAGTGTCCTCTGAAATACGTAATTCTTGTATTACCTGTGTCAGCTGATCTTGTACTTCCCGGATTTCTCTTTTGTACTGTGTATTGATTTGATTTTGATTCTGTTTGAATTTTCTAATTTGTTCATACTCTTCTGTGTCAGTGAAGGCTACAGGTCTTGTGTCATTCAGATCATCATCTACCTTTGTAGATAAGTTAGTAACCTGATCTGAAAGTTCGGCTACTTTATCCGATAGTGAAATTATTTCCTCTGTATGTTTTTCTGAACCAAGTTTCAGAGTATCTACTGTGTCCTTTAAGTTTTCCTGAGTTTTTGCAAGTTGCGTAACCGAATCGGTAGATGCAACTGAGTCAATTTTAGCTTGCAAGGTGTCGTGATTTTCATGAACAATGGTTTGCAGTTCTTTTATGGCTGCTTCGTGATTCTGTAATACATTTTCATGCCGCGAAAAAATAGGTTGAAAATGCTCACAAATTTGTGTTTTTACGTCATTACAGACTTTTTGACATTTCGATTCAATGTTATGTAACTCAGTAGTTAAATCTTCACGTGTTTTTTCAAGTGTGGTGTCTAACTTTTGAAGCTTTTGCTGTGTTTGTCTCTGATTTTGTTCCATTGTGTCTAACTTTTGAAGATTTTGTCCCATTTGTTTCTGATTTTGTTCAGTGTTGTGTCTAACTTTTGTAGCTTTTGTCCCATTTGTTGCATTAACTGTAATAACAATGCACTGGTGTCTGAAACATGTTCCTCAGTGCTTTTCGGCTGTGAATTTACACCGGAAACATTCACATTTTGACAAGCAGAAAATGTGTCTTGACTTATTTGAGAAAACGGTGAGGATCCAAAACCTGAATCTACAGTATTTGCGAGATCGTGTCGTGTCATTTCGGCTTCCTGAGGCGAGCTGTTGCCGACCGATCGATCGATAATGCTTCCCTCTTCACTAATTGTTTCACTGTCCACGCCATTGTTTGACACCCGCTCCATTTCCCTGTGCACAGTTACCAAATTACTACTTTGAACATTAGTTAATTCATTACTCTGCGGCGCTGATAAGCTACGCTCGTCGTCACTATTATTTCTCAGTTTAGTTTGGAGCCTAGTGTTACGTTTTTCACACGCCATAATTGTCACAATATTTCACACGATAACACAGAAAAGCACAATTTGAAGTGCAAAAATAGGAGAACACATTAACATAGCACTGAAAATAATATCTAGTTAATTGCAAGCGTAGCTGCGAAATACTTGGTGCAAATCTACATGCATGCCACAACTGTTTTACTGTACAACAATGAAAGTCTGCAACTACAAAGGAGATATTCTCTACAATTACGCGCAAGCAATAAACAAAATCTACACTAATTACACAAACTACAACAAAAAATCAGAAGATTCCAGGTTCGAATCCTGGCAGGGTCGCCATATGAAACTTCCCCTTTGAACAATTATTCATGACTGTGCTTAACCTGACACACAATATTTTTTAGCGCAACGCAATCTGACTTTCAAAATTCCCTACAAAAGAATGGCCCTGACTAACATTAAACTATACCTTTCACAAATCACTTACCTCACAAAAATCTTCGCTGCTCAAGCTACTGTAATACAGCAAGTGCCACTACTGCCAGCTAAATAAGAGATTCAAACTACGGAAGGCACTAACTACTGATAGGGATAGTTAGCAAATGAAAGATATTAATAGAGAACAAACAATGTATTTACCTTGATATCATCATATATAAATATAGCAGTTCATGACAAATTTCAAAACTCCGCATCTCTCTCCCCACATCCACCACTGCTGGCGGCTCACCTCCAACTGCGCAACGCTACGCGCTGTTCACAGCCAGCTGCCGCTGCCCAACACTACAATGGCGAGTATTACAACAATGCAAAGCAGACACAGACTGCCCACAGCACAGCCAGTGATTTTCATACAGAGGTGGCGTTACCAATAAAAAAACCTAAACAGCCTACTTACAACACACACACACACACACACGAAAACAAATCAGGACGGGTGTTAGACAGTATGCAAGACTTTCACCCATCTGATGTATACGGGCGGCCGGGGTGGCCGAGAGGTTCTAGGCACTACAGTCTGGAACCGCGCGACCGCTACGGTCGCAGGTTCGAATCCTGCCTCGGGCATGGATGTGTGTGATGTCCTTAGGTTAGTTAGATTTAAGTAGTTCTAAATTCTAGAGGACTGATGACCTCAGTGCTCAGAGCCATTTGAACCATTTTTTGGTGTATACGGTAATTTCTCGCTGTCGGACATTGGCTGTATTGCGGAATGGCAACATACCTAATCTCGAAGTATTGCAAGAAGTACTGAATACTTTAATTTCTTTCAACGAGGCCACGAAGAAGGTTTCTGGAAGCGAGTACATTACAGGATGTCTTGTTAGTCCGTTAGTGACTATTCTCGAACATGCTTTAAGGGATCTCAATTCCTGACAGTGCAGCCAAACTCCTATCTCAAAAGATTCTAAGCAGTCTTGAACATAGAACTGCAGTTGTATTACATATTTCTCTACCATGGAGCTCTACGCTATCGGCTCCATAGTTTAAAAAATATACGTAAATCCACTCTTTGCTAGCAAAGGCGTTACAAATTTAACTCAATAGGTAAAAAACTACTTGGTTGAAATCAGTAAACTCTCACCATTACTTAAAAGGAAGCAACAAGTGCATATCCACCTTAGCCATCGCACGACCAGGAAGGAGTCAAGAATGGTCTTGTGGAGCCTGAAATTTGTATTTGAACGAAACAGAGCTTTTCTTTCAGCATCCTTTACCATTCAGAAGCAATGATCCTTTCGTTTTCGGAGCAGAGTGAAAAGTGTATGCAACACACGTCAATTGTTAGCCAAAAATCTTTCTCTTTAGTCGCAAAATTCTGCGGCTTCTGAAAGATTAGTTTCGTCTTTGAATAATGTTATGTCTGATGAAAGATGTGGACTTAAAGATAAACACATTATAGAACGCTATGTAAAAGCAGACAGTACAATAAATATTGGCGAATAGAGTAATTCATTACTGAAATTTTAACTTTTTTCGTGTAATTATTCCTGGTAAGTGTTACATTTTACCTATTGTCTAAATTATTCATTTGAGGTATTTGAAAGAGTTTTTTTATTTTTGTCAGTAAAAAATCAGTTGTTTTCAAATTCCCATTAAAAAGTAAATAAATATATCTGTCCGCAAAGCAGTTCATCATTAGAAGAAATTAAGGAAAACGAATTCTACAATTTTTTCGCAAAAGATTATTATTTGTCTGCCATTTCTATGAAATAATTAAAGAGAAAGTGAATCATGCTAATAGTAATAAGTAAAAAACTAAATTATTTCTTCATAATTTACAATAAAAGTAGGAAGTAACTGGTTTTGCAGTCCTCGGAAACGGACAGCTGACACGAAAAATAGAGTTCTCCATTCAGTTTTCACCCTTTAGCACTGACTGTTCCTAATGCCCAAATAGTGGCCTGATCATCGATTACAACATGATTTCTGAGCCGACTTTCTAAAAATTGGAGTCCACGGGACAATACTAGCGATCTTTTTGTAGTATTCAACCTCCCCACCCTCCCTGATACCCTGGGGCATGGGGAGCGGACCGCGGCCTTCCCCCCCCCCCCCCCCCCCCGCCCACCCCAACAGGGAAAGGAAAAAATATAGTGTACTCACGCCTTTTTCTTCCAAGAAAATTATTTATAATTCGGTATTACCCAGATTATTAGCAGGGTTTGAACTGGAACATTTTTGTGGGTCCTTAGACGTCGCCTTTCGCGTTCCTAAATGTTAAAAATACTCTATACACCCAGGCCTATGCCCCACCATACAAATTTTCATATGGGCGCCCTTGATTCAACCCCACATCACTCGGCGACGACAGCAGAAAACGATAAGCAGACTATGCTTTCTTTTATTTACCTTCTTTATTTGATATTTCGACTCTACGTGTCTTGAAACCTGGGTTGCCAGGTATTCGATTTTTTACCGAACTATTCGGTAATTCATCCCCCGAGTTCAGTATTCGGTACCGAAGTATGAGTGGTTCTGTATTTTTAGAATTATTTATATTACTAATTTGTTGATTAGGACGTTATCAAAAAACTAACGGCGGTTTCACGCAGCAGTGCCTATGTGGAAAGAGTCTTCAGTTACGTTAATCATTTATGGTCTGACACCAGAAACAAATTGAGCGTCGATACAGTAACATCAGAATTGTACATTCTTTGCAATTTGAAGTTTGCAACATGCAACGACTTTTACCAAAAAATTAAAGGTAACAAATACGTGTTCGAAGCTGTAACTAGCAATAATAAATACAGTTTTTAATATTTACGAAGTGTTTGATTGTGTTAGCCCTCAGCTCAGCATATCTTTTCGTCAGGCTATGTTCGGTAATTTAGTCAATTTAATCTGGCAGCAGTATCTGAAACCTGTAAGGCCGATATTATGCTGTCCAATTTATTGGACAGAGTTGATTTGTCCAATATCTTGGACGTAGTGTGATAGGGAACTTTAGTCAAATGCTCCCTTTCGTCCAATATAGTTGATAAAATCTATCGCCTCGCCTTAGATCTGATGAAAGAAGTCGTTCGTCTTCTGCTTACTGCAATGAGAGCACTAGCAACACTCTTACTGTCTGACATCTAATGTTTCATCAACCTGGCTTCGAAATTTACATGATGCGTCGTATCTACAACGAAACTGATAGAAATGTACAAGGTAGATGAAGCACTGTATAACCTGCGACATCAGGAATACAAAAATAGAATAAGAAGAAGCGAGAGATATAAAAAAATTGTGGAGACCATCAGCCGTTAAGG
Source organism: Schistocerca serialis cubense (assembly GCF_023864345.2). NCBI lineage: Eukaryota > Metazoa > Arthropoda > Insecta > Orthoptera > Acrididae > Schistocerca > Schistocerca serialis. The sequence goes on from NC_064645.1 coordinate 406,751,967, forward strand.
ACTGCCCGGATGTACCAATGAGGATGTAAAGGAGAAATTCCATGACTTTTGTAGAAATAAAAATATTTCTTAATGGCTGTAGTACGTGCTAAATAGTTATTTGCCTTCAGGTATTCCTCCTTCAGAGTTTTATAAATAGCTTGCCGCGTTTCTAGCATTATTTTCGTCAATATGCACAGCTGTATTCGAGTGCTGTAGTGTAGAGTAGCTGTCTCCTGTTGCAATAAGTTGAGGGTGTTCTGCATCGTAATATGAAGAGCCACTTCCCTAAGCACATACTGAAATGTACTCTTGTCCATCTGCAAGTAATTTTCATACAACTTTACGTCCTCGACTTGCAGCTTCCGTAACAAATTGTTGTCTGCTTTTACTATCTCGTCGAAAAACGTACGGCTTCACCCAAGTACGTTCCCCTTTTTTCCGTTCCTCTTCCAAATGCAAACACAATGCAACTGCAGTATACGCAATTGCAGAGCATAGTAACAAGTTGTTGTTCTGAAACTTTGACGAATTATTGGACGGCAGTGTAATACCACTTTTTTGCGTCACGTCAAAGTTCTTTGTACAATATTTGATCAAGTTTCTGTGTGCAATAAATCTGATAGAGTGATCGCACGAAGCAGCACGGAGACGTAACCAGCAACATCGACACGGAGCATCTACACTACTCTGCAAACTAAAGGGTCCATACTCCACAGTTAACCTCTCAAATAAGCTATTTTTTCGATTTTTTTTTTTTTTTGGAAAAACTAATATAGCAATCAACGTAAATCTTTTTGCACATTATTTATCGATTCGTGGATTTCAGTTTCTGCTTTTTGTTTGAAATTCGGTTATTATTAACCTACCCACCTGAGGAGTTAAGCCCGCATCTCGTGGCCGTGCGGTAGCGTTCTCGCTTCCCACGCCCGGGTTCGATTCCCGGCGGGGTCAGGGATTTTCTCTACCTCGTGATGGCTGGGTGTTGTGTGATGTCCTTAGGTTAGTTAGGTTTAAGTAGTTCTAAGTTCTAGGGGACTGATGACCATAGATGTTAAGTCCTATAGTGCCCAGAGCCATTTTTTGAGGAGTTAAAATTGCTCTATCCAAAATAGGTATGTCCATGACGGAAGTCCTGCAGTCAGCAAATATTATGTTAAATCAAAACAAACATTCTTTTAACATACAGTATACTGTGCATGGAGTAATAGCACAGTGTTTTGAAATTTGTAAAAATAATAAAATGACAGGCGTTTAAAACAAAAAGTTAGTTTTGTCGTATTTGTTTGACCACGTTTCTTGCAATGACTAATGAACAAATCAAAATTTAAAAAAAGTAGCCTATTACTCCTTGCGGACATGCCCGAGGAGTAATTCAGCCAGATTTCAGAAATATGTCTTTATAAGCGTGCCCGCAATCCATTCTGTCACCTTGGAAAACACTGTATCGAGAAATATGCGTTTAAAGATAAACGCATGAGTTTTATCAGATTAAAAATGACTATTTACACTCACAACTAAGATGGTATCCCAGCACTGCACACGAGTCCTTCCGCGACTTCAGAATCCTTCCGCTCCACAGTCTTCACGTGTTTTCTGGCCGCCCGCACTCGGTAGATATCGTGCGGCACGCGGCAGAAAGTGTTCTGCAGGCATTGTCATGATTTATGACAAATATTTCTGTGTGGTATCGAACTTCGACTCCCACGATTTGCAGCATTTTCAAAATGGGTTCAAATGGTTCAAATGGCTCTGAGCACTATGGGACTTAACATCTATGGTCATCAGTCCCCTAGAACTTAGAACTACTTAAACCTAACTAACCTAAGGACAGCACACAACACCCAGCCATCACGAGGCAGAGAAAATCCCTGACCCCGCCGGGAATCGAACTCGGGAACCCGGGCCGGCCGCGGTGGTCTAGCGGTTCTGGCGCTGCAGTCCGGAACCGCGGGACTGCTACGGTCGCAGGTTCGAATCCTGCCTCGGGCATGGGTGTGTGTGATGTCCTTAGGATAGTTAGGTTTACGTAGTTCTAAGTTCTAAGGGACTTATGACCTAAGATGTTGAGTCCCATAGTGCTCAGAGCCATTTTGAACCGGGAACCCGGGCGTGGGAAGCGAGAACGCTACCGCACGACCACGAGATACGGGCTTCAAAATGGGTTTAACCCTTCACTGAAAATCAAAGCTGCTATGAAGCATGATATTTCAATACGATATTGAAGAGTGTGTGTTATTCGGATTACGATGCAAAGTTCCTTGCATGTATGCATGTATCTCCTAAGGAACTTTCCATCGGAATCAGAGTAACACAGGCACTCCAATATCGTATTTACTGTATCTGCCGAAACCGTCCAAGCGACTTTCAAGTACAACGTCTGACCCGTACGGGGATGTACATAATGGATGTACGAGTGATTGCCGGACATTTGCCACGCCGGACATTTGCCACACTTGCCCCTTCGCCAGGCAGCTTGAGTTGCGATCCCTCAGGTAAGGGACGCCCTTCCTCGTACTTCTGTCCGCTTTCAAACCGCCGTCTCCACATCTTACTCGATACAGCCAGTACGTAAGGGACCTTCTTTTCGACATCTTGGCGAAATACAGAGCTTCTTTTCCGAAATCGAAATATTTATAAGTTTGGGAAACGAAAGCAATACCGACGATTATGTTAGTATGTAATTAGTTCTGCGAAGTATAAATATAGATCGCTCTGCCTGTACGGTAGCTTCTTTTCACGCTTACTGATTGCGATAGAAACAGTCCAACGGCAGGGGAGCAACAAGAAAGGAACGCTGTCAAGAGAATGCGAATGTACGCTAATCATTTCTTTTTGATCACTGCATTTGTGCCTACTTTAATTACTACAACTGCATGCCCAAAAGATAATGAGGAAAGAAGAAATGGAAATGTGAATCTTTGAAAAGAAGAACGACGTACTCGATATTAATTTACTCTCTAAAATCTGATATTCCTTGCGACGAAACATTAGTTAATAAAGAGAAGCGGTACAATTTTCAAACCATGACTGAAAATACGTTCACTAAATAGAGATAAGAACATCTATGATTGACATGTCATCTAAAGTCGACGTACAATTTTTAAAATGTTAAAAATAAGGAAATGAAATAATACAGAATGCTATGCTTGTAATCTACGTTGTTTAGCTCTCGTATTTACAGGGTCACAGAGAAATCATCTTAGGTTTTGGAGGGAAAAGCCGTAATTGTGATGATCTGCACTACAACAGAAACAAGAAGCACAACTTAAGGAAGAATAATGTAATGTGTGTTTCAGGTCACAAGCAACATGGAAGCAGACAGTTCCTGTGACTTAAATTGGGCAGAGGTTATATTCGACAACCGGAATAAATTAATAACTGGCTCCTTTTACCGACGGCCGGTCTCAGATGAAACAGTTGCTGAACAGTTCAAAGAGGACTTGAGTCTCATCACAAAGAGGTACGCTACTCATACAATTATAGTTGGCCGTGACTTCAATTTACCCTCTGTATGTTGACAAAAATACACTCCTGGAAATTGAAATAAGAACACCGTGAATTCATTGTCCCAGGAAGGGGAAACTTTATTGACACATTCCTGGGGTCAGATACATCACATGATCACACTGACAGAACCACAGGCACATAGACACAGGCAACAGAGCATGCACAATGTCGGCACTAGTACAGTGTATATCCACCTTTCGCAGCAATGCACGCTGCTATTCTCCCATGGAGACGATCGTAGAGATGCTGGATGTAGTCCTGTGGAACGGCTTGCCATGCCATTTCCACCTGGCGCCTCAGTTGGACCAGCGTTCGTGCTGGACGTGCAGACCGCGTGAGACGCCGCTTCATCCAGTCCCAAACATGCTCAATGGGGGACAGATCCGGAGATCTTGCTGGCCAGGGTAGTTGACTTACACCTTCTAGAGCACGTTGGGTGGCACGGGATACATGCGGACGTGCATTGTCCTGTTGGAACAGCAAGTTCCCTTGCCGGTCTAGGAATGGTAGAACGATGGGTTCGATGACGGTTTGGATGTACCGTGCGCTATTCAGTGTCCCCTCGACGATCACCAGTGGTGTACGGCCAGTGTAGGAGATCGCTTCCCACACCATGATGCCGGGTGTTGGCCCTGTGTGCCTCGGTCGTATGCAGTCCTGATTGTGGCGTTCACCTGCACGGCGCCAAACACGCATACGACCATCATTGGCACCAAGGCAGAAGCGACTCTCATCGCTGAAGACGACATGTCTCCATTCGTCCCTCCATTCACGCCTGTCGCGACACCACTGGAGGCGGGCTGCACGATGTTGGGGCGTGAGCGGAAGACGGCCTAACGGTGTGCGGGACCGTAGCCCAGCTTCATGGAGACGGTTGCGAATGGTCCACGCCGATACCCCAGGAGCAACAGTGTCCCTAATTTGCTGGGAAGTGGCGGTGCGGTCCCCTACGGCACTGCGTAGGATCCTACGGTCTTGGCGTGCATCCGTGCGTCGCTGCGGTCCGGTACCAGGTCGACGGGCACGTGCACCTTCCGCCGACCACTGGCGACAACATCGATGTACTGTGGAGACCTCACGCCCCACGTGTTGAGCAATTCGGCGGTACGTCCACCCGGCCTCCCGCATGCCCACTATACGCCCTCGCTCAAAGTCTGTCAACTGCACATACGGTTCACGTCCACGCTGTCGCGGCATGCTACCAGTGTTAAAGACTGCGATGGAGCTCCGTATGCCACGGCAAACTGGCTGACACTGACGGCGGAGGTGCACAAATGCTGCGCAGCTAGCGCCATTCGACGGCCAACACCGCGGTTCCTGGTGTGTCCGCTGTGCCGTGCGTGTGATCATTGCTTGTACAGCCCTCTCGCAGCGTCCGGAGCAAGTATGGTGGGTCTGACACACCGGTGTCAATGTGTTCTTTTTTCCATTTCCAGGAGTGTACATTTTCAGACCCTATTAAAGATAGAAAACAACTTCCTTAATCGTTCTAAACGCTTTTTTAAAATTATTTTGAACAATTAGTTCACGAGGCCATTCAAATTGTAAATGGTTACGAAAACACACTTGACCTCTTAGCCACAAATAATCCTGAGCATCACAACGGATACAGGGGTTAGTGAACACACAGTCGTAGCGAGGCTCATTTTCGTAACAAAGAAATTCACCAAAAGTAAACGCGAAATATATCTATTTGTAAAAGTAGCTAAAAATTCGGTTGACGTCTTTCTAAGAGACAGTCTCCAATCCCCACAAACTATGTAAGTGAAGACCATATGTGGCTTAAGTTCAAAGAAATAGTATCAACAGCACTCGAGAGATTCAAACCAAATAAATTAATAAGAGACAGAACTGATCCCCCATGTTACAAAAAACACGACAGAAAGCTGCTACAGGAGCACCGAAAAAGGCACATATAATTAAGACGAACGCAAAATCTCCAAGATTGGCGAAGTTTTACTGAGGCTCGAAATTTGGTGCGGATTTCAGTGCGAGGTTATTTAATAGTTTCCGCAACGAAAGTCTCTCTAGATATGTGGCAGAAAATCCAGAGTGATTCTGGTCCTATGTTAAGTAAACCAGCGGAAAGGCTCAGTAAATACCTTTACCGCGCGACAGCACTCCGAAAATTACTTCTAGCAGTTAGTCCACGAACCCTCGCGAATTGTAAATGGTTGCGAAAACACACTTGACCTCTTAGCCACAAACAAGCCAGTGCTAATAGAGACCGATACAGGGATTAGTGATCACAAGGTCGTTGTAGCTAGGCTCAATACCGTTTCTTCCAAATCCACCGGAAACAAACGCAAAATAATTTTATTTAAAAAAGCGGATAAAGTGTCACTAGAAGCCTTCCTAAGAGACAATCTCCATTCCTTCCGAACTGACTATGCAAATGTAGACGAGATGTGGCTCAAATTCAAAGATATAGTAGCAACAGCAGTTGAGAGATTTATACCTCATAAATTGGTAAGAGATGGAACTGATCCCCCATGGTACACAAAACAGGTCCGAACGCTGTTGCAGAGGCAACGGAAAAAGCATACGAAGTTCAGAAGAACGCGAAATCCCGAAGATTGGCTAAAATTTACAGACGCGCTAAATTTGGCACGGACTTCAATGCGAGGTGCCTTTAATAGGTCCCACAACGAAACATTGTCTCGAAATCTGGTAGAAAATCCGAAGAAATTCTGGTCGTATGTAAAGTACACAAACGGCAAGACACAGTCAATACTTTCGCTGCGCAGTGCCGATGGTACTGTTACCGACGAGTGTGCCGCTAAAGCGGAGTTGTTGAACGCAGTTTTCCGAAATTCCTTCACCAGGGAAGACGAATGGAATATTCCAAAATTTGAAACACGAACAGCTGCTAGCATGAGTTTCTTAGAAGTAGCTACCTTAGGGGTTGCGATGCAACTCAAATCGCTTGATACGGGCAAGTCTTCAGGTCCAGATTGTATACCGATTAGGTTCCTTTCAGATTACGCTGATACAATAGCTCCCTACTTAGCAGTCATATACAACCGCTCGCTCACTGATAGATCTGTACCTACAGATTGGAAAATCGTACCAGTGTTTAAGAAGGGTAGTAGGAGTAATCCATCGAGCTACAGACCTATATCATTGACGTCGGTTTGCATTAGGGTTTTGGAGCATGTACTGTATTCAAACATTATGAATCACCTCGAAGGGAACGATCTATTGATACGTAATCAGCATGGTTTCAGAAAACATCGTTCTTGTGCAACGCAGCTAGCTCTTTATTCGCACGACGTAATGGCCGCTATCGACAGGGGATCTCAAGTTGATTCCGTATTTCTAGATTTCCGAAAGCTTTTGACACCGTTCCTCACAAGCGCCTTCTAATCAAGCTGCGGGCCTATGGGGTATCGTCTCAGTTGTGCGACTGGATTCGTGATTTCCTGTCAGGAAGGTCGCAGTTCGCAGTAATAGACGGCAAATCATCGAGTAAAACTGAAGTGATATCAGGTGTTCCCCAGGGAAGCATCCTGGGACCTCTGCTGTTCCTGATCTATATAAATGACCTGGGTGACAATCTGAGCAGTTCTGTTAGGTTGTTCGCAGATGATGCTGTAATTTACCGTCTAGTAAGGTCATCCGAAGACCAGTATCAGTTGCAAAGCGATTTAGAAAAGATTGCTGTTTGGTGTGGCAGGTTGCAGTTGACGCTAAATAACGAAAAGTGTGAGGTGATCCACATGAGTTCCAAGAGAAATCCGTTGGAATTCGATCACTCGATAGATAGTACAATTCTCAAGGCTGTCAATTCAACTAAGTACCTGGGTGTTAAAATTACGAACAACTTCAGTTGGAAAGGCCACATAGATAATATTGTGGGGAAGGCGAGCCAAAAGTTGCGTTTCATTGGCAGGACACTTAGAAGATGCAACAAGTCCACTAAAGAGACAGCTTACACTACACTCGTTCGTCCTCTGTTAGAATATTGCTGTGCGGTGTGGAATCCTTACCAGGCGGGATTGACGGAGGGCATCGAAAGGGTGCAAAAAAGGGCAGTTCGTATTGTATTATCCCGTAATAGAGGAGAGAGTGTGTCAGACATGATGCGCGAGTTGAGATGGAAGTCATTAAAGCAAAGACGTTTTTCGTCGCAGCGAGATCTATTTACGAAATTTCAGTCACCAACTTTCTCTTCCGAATGCGAAAATATTTTGTTGAGCCCAACCTACATAGGTAGCAATGATCATCAAAATAAAATAAGAGAAATCAGAGCTCGGACAGAAAGGTTTAGGTGTTCGTTTTTCCCGCGCGTTGTTCGGGAGTGGAATGGTAGAGAGATAGTGTGATTGTGGTTCGATGAACCCTCTGCCAAGCACTTAAATGTGAATTGAAGAGTAATCATGTAGATGTAGATATAGATGTAGAGGGGGAGACAAGGGACCCAACCCTTCGGAGCAGGTAAAACCGTCGCAAATGTCCGGCGTGGCAAATGTCTGCACACCGTACGAGTACGGGTCGTAGACGCATGGTGGTGGTGGTTGTTGGGATGTTTAAGGGGGACTAAACAGCTAAGGTCATCAGTCCCCCATTCCAAAAACAGGCGAGACATAAATGCACGAAGCAGGTAAAACCCCAAGGGGAAGGAGACTCCCCCCGAGGCCCTAAAAGAACACAAATGCGGTAACGAACACTACAAACACGAAGAGTACAGATGAACACCAGACAAAAAGAAACAGAAGAAAAGAAGATGGCCGGAGACTGGTTGACTGACCACGACAACAAAAAAAGGGAAAGAGTCAACCATCCGACGACACACCAAAACAGCAACAAAGATTGAGAGACGCGAGGACAAAAGACACAGAAAGGGAAAGGTGCAGGACTGCCCTAAATAGAACCATAAAAGGGACTACCACGGATAAAATGTAAAACATTGTCAGCCATGAAGGCATCATCGCATAAAATCAAAGGCAAAGTGCCCGGGAGTTTGAAAGACTGCCGGAGGGTGTGCAGTCGGGGACACTCCAATAAAATGTGGGCGACCGTCAGCCAGGACCCACACTGACACAGGGGGGGATCCTCCTGACGCAAAAGATGGCCGTGCGTCAGGTATGTATGGCCGATGCGGAGCCGACCGCAGGGAGGAGCGCCACACATCGGTCGTCTCCTTGACAGCCCGCAGTTTATTAGGCGCTGTCATGCCTCGCCACTCAGCAGACCACACCCCAAGCACCTTACGGCGCAACACCAGCTGCTGATCGCCAGCTGTGAGGCCGATCTCCAAAGCTGGGGCGTCGATCGCCCCTTTGGCCAGCCTGTCAACACGTTCGTTCCCTGGGATGCCAACATGACCTGGCGTCCAAACCAAGACCACCGAACGACCAGAACGGGCAATGGCGGAAACAGACTCCTGAATAGAGGACACCAGAGGAGAAGAGGGATAGCAGCGGTCGATGGCCTGAAGGCTGCTCAGGGAGTCACTGCAGATGACAATGGACCTAGCTGAGCAGAAACGCATATGCTCAAGAGCGCGCAATATGGCCACCAGCTCTGCAGTAAAAATACGGCAGCCAGCCGGCAAGGAGCGCTGCTCAACATGGGCAGCGTGAGCTAAATCGTAGGCAGTGCGACCATCAACCAGGGAACCATCAGTGTAGACAGTCTCACAGTCCGAAAAAGAGGCGAGGAGCGCAAGAAAACGGCGACGGAGGGCCACAGGCGGAACCGAGTCCATGGGTCCCTGTGCCAAGTCCAGACAGATGGACGGCCGGGACATACACCAGGGAGGCGTAGGTGCATGGACCCAGAAGGGAGGCAGAAGAGGGAATGACCCCAGTTCCGACAGCAGGGACCGGACGCGGACAGCTACAGAAAGCCCAGACCTAGGTCGCCGTTCGGGCAGATGGAGCACCATGGCAGGGAAAAGCAGGCGACGATTGGGATGGCCTGGCGAGCAATGCACGTGGACAGCGTAGTCGGCGAGCAGTCGATGGCGGCGAATCCGCAGCGGGGGAACCCTGGCCTCCACCAGTAGACTATCCACGGGGCTGGTGCGAAAAGCGCCAGTTGCAAACCCAACCCCACAGTGGTGTATGGGGTCTAACAACTTCAACACTGAGGGTGATGCAGACCCATAGCCCAGGCTCCCATAATCAAGCCGGGACTGCACAAGGGCTCTGTACAATCGCGGCAGCGTGCAGCGATCTGCACCCCAAGACGTGTGGCTAAGGCAGCGGAGGGCGTTGAGGTGCCGCCAGCATTTTTGCTTCAGCTGAGTAATATGAGGAACCCATGTGAGCCGGGCATCAAACACGAGTCCCAAGAAGCGGCAAGTGTCCACCACTTCAAGCAGGTGGCCGTCGAGGTAAAGTTCAGGATGAGGGTGGACCGTCCGACGCCTGCAGAAGTGCATAACTCGAGTCTTGGCTGCAGAGAACTGAAAACCATGAGTCAGAGCCCATGATGCTGCCTTGCGAACGGCGACTTGCAGCCTGCGTTCGGCGACTCCCGTAGTCGTGGAGCTAAATGAGATGCAGAAGTCGTCGGCATACAAAGAAGGAGACACCGACGACCCCACAGCTGCAGCCAGACCATTAATGGCCACTAGAAATAAGGAGACGCTCAACACCGAGCCCTGCGGGACCCCATGTTCCTGTATATAAGATGAACTAGAGGCGGCACCGACTTGCACCCGGAAAGAGCGGCGCAATAAAAAGGTTTGAAGAAAAGCCGGGAGCAAACCGTGAAGACCCCACTCATGCAACGTGGCGAGGATGTGATGCCTCCATGTGGTGTCATACGCCTTCCGCAGATCGAAAAATACAGCAACGAGATGCTGACGTCAGGCAAAGGCCGTACGGATAGCAGATTCCAGCCACACCAAATTGTCCGTGGCAGACCGGCCCTGATGGAAGCCACCCTGGGATGGAGCGAGGAGACCGCGCGACTCAAGGACCCAACACAAACAACGCCCCACCATACGTTCGAGCAATTTGCATAAAACGTTGGAGAGGGTAATGGGACGATAGCTGTCCACCGCCAGTGGGTCCGCACCGGGCTTCAAGATGGGGACAATAAGACCCTCTCGCCACTGCGACGGGAACACGCCCTCGCTCCAAATGCGGTTAAAGATGGTGAGGATGTGTCTCTGGCAGTCCCTGGAGAGATGCTTCAGCATCTGTGCGTGGATGCAGTCCGGTCCTGGTGCTGTATCAGGGCAATCGGCGAGGGCAGCGAGGAATTCCCTCTCGCTGAAAGGAGCATTGTATGTTTCAGAACGACGCGTGTGGAATGATAATGGCGTCTTCTTGGCCTGCTCCTTGAGAGAGCGAAAGGCGGGGGGATAAGTTGCAGTCGCAGAGCTCTCAACAAAGTGCGCAGCAAGGTGTTCAGCAATGGCAGCAGCGTCCGTGCAGACAGCGCCAGCCAGGGAGATCCCAGGGACACCCGTAGGGGTCTGGGATCCATAAATCCGCCGGATCCGGGACCACACAAGCGAGGGGGAGACACGGGAGCCCAGGGATGAGACGTATCTCTCCCAGCACTCCTGCTTACGCCGTGCAATAAGACGACGGGCGAAGGCATGGAGCCTCTTAAAGGCAATGAGGGTCTCCAGAGACGGGTGCCGCCTATGACGCTGGAGAGCCCGCCTATGGTCGCGAATAGCCTCAGCAATCTCCGGTGACCACCAGGGTACAGCCTTCCTCCGAGGGAGTCCAGAAGAGCGGGGGATGGCAGCCTTGGCCGCCGAAATAATGGATGTGGTTAAGACACGGACCACCTCGTCAATGTCACCCTGTGGGGGAGACTCGATGGTTGCAGTGGAAGTAAAAGCCGTCCAGTCAGCCCTGTGGAGAGCCCAGCGGGGCAGGCGCCCAGAAGAATGACACTGGGGCAGCGACAAATAGATGGGAAAATGGTCACTACCACACAGGTCAGGATGCACCCTCCAGTGGAGGGATGGGACAAGTCCGGGTCTGCAAAGAGAGAGATCGATGGCCGAGAACGAGCCATGGGCCACAGTGAAATGCGTGGGAGCACCGGTGTTCAAGAGGCTAAGGTCGAGCTGAGCCAACAAATTCTCCACGGCACGACCGCGGTCATCGGAGACAGTCCCACCCCATAGAGGGTTGTGGGCATTGAAATCGCCCAGCAGCAAATACGGCAGCGGCAGTTGGGCTATCAGAGCAGCCAGGACATGCTGCGCGACAGCACCATCAGGTGGAAGGTAAATACTGCAGACGGTAATAGCCTGTGGCGTCCACACCCGAACAGCGACAGCCTCTAGAGCTGTTTGTAGAGGTACAAACTCGCTGTGAAGAGAGTTAAGGACATATATGCAGACACCACCAGACACCCTTTCATAAGCTGCCCGGTTCTTAAAATAACCCCGATAGCCATGGAGGGCGGGGGTTCGCATTGCTGGAAACCAAGTTTCCTGCAGAGCAATGCAAAGGAAAGGATGAAGGTTGATAAGTTGGCGGAGTTCAGCGAGATGGTGGAAGAAACCGCTGCAGTTCCATTGGAGGATGGTATGGGCCATGGATGGGAAAGGCGTGAAGGGACTGGGGAGGCAGATTACGCCTCCGGGGCCCCTGCTGCTACTGAGTCACCACCTGGACAACAGCCATCTACTGCGTCCGAGGGACTGGCGAGATCCGTGTCCTCAGCGGACGCCAGAATCTCCACCTCATCCTCAGACGCTGAGCTTGTAGGAAGCGGTGGAATGGGTGCCACCGCAATGTCGGTAGCCTTGGGGAGTATCTTCTTCTTCTGCTTCTCGCGCTGTGCCTTTGGTGGTTCAGGCTGGGAGGGCGTCACCGGGTCAGTCTCAGGGACAGACGACGACCGTGTGTCCCAACGACCAGGGACCGGCGGTTGTTTAAGCCACTTGCGGCTGTCGGCTTTGGTACCGGCCGTAACTTGGGAGGGGAGATCCCCAAGGGACCCCTTCCTTACGAGAGTAGCCGAAGAAGTCTTACGCTTCTCCGGCTGGAAAGGGGGAACTGATGTCCCCGATGGTTGAGGGGGTGTTGCTCCGGAAGTAGATGGAGCAGGAGCAATAGTGGGTTTAGTGCCCCCCACCATCAAGGGGGCAGGTGTGGGACTTCGACTCTGTGAGCTGACTGGAGTGGATGGAACTGTAGCAGAAGTGACAGTTGCGGCATAAGAAGCTGTCATGCGCACTGGATGGAGCCGATCATATTTCCGCTTCGCCTCAGCGTACGTCGTCGAACTGTTCGTGCCGGCCTGAGTGGCCGACCGGTTCTAGGCGCTACAGTCTGGAACCGCGCGACCGCTACGGTCGCAGGTTCGAATCCTGCCTCGGGCATGGATGTGTGTGATGTCCTTAGGTTAGTTAGGTTTAAGTAGTTCTAAGTTCTAGGGGACTTATGACCTCAGAAGTTAAGTCCCACAGTGCTCAGAGCAATTTGAACCATTTTTTGAACTGTTCGTGCAGATGGTAGTTGTCTTGCAAAAGTCCCCATCTGTTGACTCAGGGATCGAGACGTGGCTGTACGATCAGTTACAGCAATGTGGATAATATGCCTGTCATCTCGTCTGCTAGTGATATGAGGCCGTTGGGATCCACCACGGCGTCCCATACTACCCTCTTGGACCCATCGATTCCATATACTGCTAACAGTCATTGGATCTCGGCCAACGCCAGCAGCAATGTCGTGATACGATAAACCGCAATCGCGATAGGCTACAAACCGATCTTTATCAAAGTCGGAAACGTGATGGTACGCATTTCTCCTCCTTACACGAGGCATCACAACAACATTTCACCAGGCAACGCCGGTCAACTGCTGTTTGTGTATGAGAAATTGGTTGGAAACTTTCCTCATGTCAGCACGTTGTAGATGTCGCCACCAGCGCCAACCTTGTGTGAATGCTCTGAGGAGCTAATCATTTGCAGATCACAGCATCTTCTTCCTGTCGGTAAAATTTCGCGTCTGTAGCACGTGATATTCATGGTGTGTCAATTTTAATGGCCAGTAGTGTATGTACAATCAACTAATCAGCATAGAGTCACATGTGAAAAACTATTAGGCTCCAAACACGAAAGTAGTAGGGCAACAGGGGCATCACTCAACTCTGCATTGTTGCCAAGTTTATTCAAGATGGCGGCCACAGCTGTGGCAACATCGCAGTGACGACATGGCAGGAATTTCAAATTCCGCTGGGAAGATAGGTCAATTGGGTTATCTCCACTAACCTAACCCCACCCCTGTTCCCTCTCCTTTCCCCTTTCCTCCCATAACCTCTCTCATCTGGAAGTTGGCAGGAAAAGGACTCACAGTCAGTTTGTGCTGGGCTACTGGATAGGATGGACGCCTTTATTTTTTATACATTGTTTATTTATACAATTTGAGTTGCCATAGGCAGTAGCTCCATCCAGTGTGGTCACCTTGAGGAGTCCAACTGACCTAGATCATAACACCACCGGCAGAGGGCATTGTCAGTCCTTCCCATCTCCCTCTTCTGTGATGTAATCCAAGATGGCGGTCTGGGGAAAATGGCGGGAAATTAGCTCAGCCTATGTCTAACTGGTGGACTGGGAGGATGGACATAATAGTTTAGTATGCATGCTATGTGTCCAATGGATGAGATGTCTGTGCTGGAGAAGGAGTAGTTTAGGTATATTAGCTGTAATCAAGCATCTGAGGACTGTGTCAACAGCCACCTGTGCGATACTTGGAAAGCAGTTATATTTGGTGAATGTATGAAGAAGATAAATACACTTTATCAAATAATGAAGATGCAGCAGGATGGGACCAAGTTACGCATTGAAACCTATGCTGGTAAATGCATGTGCTGCAACTGTAGATCATTCGATAAAAGTCTGATGTGCAAGAGGCAAGACGCTCACTCTACAGTCTTCTCATCTGCTGGAAGACAGGTCATACACCAGGTTCACGGCACCACCACGTTGTAGCCACAGTACTCCCTGCCTTGCTGGAAATATCCATAGCCTTCCTTCTTCCCATCTCTGGCACATGGATACCCTTTGTTGTTGAACACAAACTGCTTTGTGAGTTATTGAATCTGGTGATTATGCAAGAATGTTTATACAATTTGCGAAGTAAGTACACATTTTAATCTGAGGAATACCACCACCATCACACTTGAACACAGACTCTAAAAGAAGATCACCCCACCCCTGTGAAACCACCCCTGAGACACTTCACGCGCTTTTGTGGGCAATACCACAGTCTTCCCTTGTCTTTGACCATGAGCTGCTTCAGGAGTTACTAACTCCAATTGAATATGTATCTAAATACACTTTCAAAAAGATCGCTGCACATTGGTTTTTCTCAATTTTGCGATGCATACCGCTACTCCTGAACAGTGATTCTACAAAGATAACTGTACACTTTTAAAAGCTCCCTGAGACATTTTACGCGCTTTTGTGGGAAACAGATCCCGAAATCGATACCAGCAACAATATCTGATTTTAAACACCAAAACGACGATTTTGGAAGTCAAAATAAATATCTCTAAACAGGACACTCACCACTTTTCGAGTTTTAGCTGTTTGTTTCAAGGCATTACCAGAGAATGGGACAGAAATTTCTGAGTCCTACAGCTGCTGTAGTGCGATTACGTAGGCTTTCCTGGCGTAATAAGTCTCGAAAGTCTCTTCGGGTTGCTGCCGGATCCTAAAATCAACTTTTGGGATGTGTCTTTCTTCATTGTATATGTGGGAGTGTCTGATGGTCGATAGTTACATGCACGACACAGAAGTGATGATTTAATATGGTCCAGCATACGAATTGTGTTTACTGCATTCATATGGTGTGTTATGATATACCAAAGTTGGAGATCGGTTTCAGGTTGAAAAATTCAAGTGGAGCAGCGAAATTGAGGAAGTGTCTTTGGCGGTAGTTTCCATATTTCATGACCTACAGACCACTTTTGCATGGTTTAATTGTTAGTGCAAGATGACTGCTGCATCTTTTTTTTTCGATCTGCATAAAATAGTTTTGCTGCTGAAAATCTTGTAATTTGTTTGTCTGCAGAAAATGGCGGACAGTGCTCCCACACTGGCAGCAGCAACGTTTTGGCGGTAAATTCAATAAGAACCAATCAGAATGCTCCATTCACAAGAAACACTTCGAAAATTCCAGCCATTTTTCTCGTCTGTAGGACAGTGCTTCGAATTCTGTTTGTGTAACTGTTTTGATTTTCCCGTCTGTGCTTAGACACCAGTAGGTGCTTCGAGAAGTGAGGAAAACAATGTCCCTGACTCCAGCAGAAAATATAAACTAAGCCCCGTTTCAGGAAAGTGATGAACACCACAGCTGCTTGAAAGTCTCTTCGGGTTTGCTGCCGGATCCTAAAATCAACTTGACTCGATATTTCGGCGATCCAACTGGTCCCAGCGGGACTCATCAGCAGAGTACCATTTTCCTGAATATCATTAGCATAAATAATAAAAAAGAAGTGGTCCTAATATTGACCCCTGTGGAATACCAATATTAATGTCAGTGGTGCTTGATTTGTATGCTCCTTCTGTAGTGCTAATAGATACAAACTGTTTCCTATTTGTCAAGTAGGATCTAATCAGATTATGTGCTGTGCCTCAAATGCCTTAGTTCCACAGCTTGTCCAGCAGTATGTTCATATCAACACAGTCAAATGCTTTTTGTAAGTCTAGAAAGATGCCACATACATGTTCTTTATTATCTATTTCTTGAGTGACATCTTTGATTAAGTTGGATGATGCTTCACAAACCCATACTGCCCCTCAGAAATCAATTTTTTGCATACCAGGAAGTTCCAGATTATTATGCATATTATTTTCTCAAAGATTTTGTATATTATTGGAAGAACAGATATGGGTCGAAAGTTTTCTATTAGATTTATGTTTCCTTTTAAAAAATAGGCAGAACTTGAGCAATTTTCAACTCATCTGGAAATTGACTATCTTCCATATGAAAGTTGATAATTGCCGACAAAGGTGATGCAATTTTATGTATACATTTCTTAAGAGTATCCAGACTAAGACCATCATATCCTGCTGCACGATAATTCTTTAAGTTACTCACTATTTTAATTATTTCTTCTTCACTGGTTTGCATCAAAAATATACTTCCTGACACTGGTGTTCCTCTCAATGTATTTTTAAGATTCTTAAGCTGATGAAGATGGGGCCAAGAGATGCAGATAGATCTGATACCTTATTCTGATCAGTTTCTGTTGTGCTATTTATGAGTAAGTGATTTTTCAGTTGTATGTTTCCCAGATTTACCTATTTCTCTGTTTACTAGTGGCCATGATGTTTTGGAGACATTATTTGAGTTTTGAATGATACTATCAAAATGTTTCTATTTTTCAGAAATTATGATGTCTGTATAGTATTTCTGATACTCTTTGAACTCTTCTTTGAATTTTTTATTGCTCAAGTCATTTAACATAGCATACTCATACCATCTTAGTTTTTCTCTAGCCTTAGTGACTGAACTTGATATCCAGTTTTGGGTTACAGCATGTGATTGAATTCTCTTTTTTTTATTCACGGGAAGGATTGGTTCAGAATGTAGTATAGTTCACTTGAGAATTTGCCATAACTATAATGTGTTGTTAGAATACTGTCCCAATCCACATTCCTTAGCATGTTATTCAAATGAGTTATATTTTGGTCTGTATTCATCTATAGCTACCGTGTGTAGGAACCTTTTTTATGTTCACATCTTGTTCTACTGCATGGTGGTCTGACAAAACACTTATAATAACAGAAGATGTAAGTTTGTAAAGATAAATACCAGTGATTATGTTGCCTATTGCAGACTGGCATGTTGCCGTGTTTATCGGGTATCTTACATTATACTGAAGTAGAGTATACTTGAAAAGTCTAATGTGTAACTTATCTGCTAATACATTTATGTTGAAATCTCCTATAATTACTAACTTATTCAGGTGTGATACAACAACATTCTCTATCAAGTCACAAAACTTTGTTAAGAAAACTTCGAAGTTTCCACCTGGTGGCCTATATAAACATACAATATAAATTTCATTATTTGGTATCTTTATATGTGCTGCACATAATTCAATTGGCCCTTCTAATGAATATTTACTTACATTTACAGAATTAAAATCAAATGTGCTTTTTACATACAATGACATAACTCCATCTCTGATAAAAGTTCTGCAAAACGTATTAGCTAGTATCAGGTTTAGAGGTTTAGAAAGTTCTTATTTGGCATCAGATAATGAGCGTTCACTAATAGCAAGCACATCAGGCATAGTTTCATTTACAAACACATCTAATTGTTCATATTTATTGCTCAAGCCCTGTATATTCTGATGGATTATTTTAAAGTAGTAAATGCCTTGTTGTGAATTTCTCTGTTATTCCAACTTAAATAAGCTGGAGGACATTCGACAGTTCAAAACCATGTATTCCACTGCAAAAGATACATCACTGTCATACTATGATGAATCTCTCATACTGGGAAGTATTTTAGCCAGAACTGCAGCTAACATTAGAATGTGAATTGAATATACATCCAGTCTCCTTCTCTCCTCTGTCTCTGTCCATCTCCCCCTCCCCCTCTGTCTATCTCCTCATGCATCTCCCTCTCTCTGTCCATGATGTCCTCTCCTCTCTCTCTGTCTATTTTCTCCTTCCCCTCACTCTCCATTTCCTCCTGCTCCCTCTTTCAATCCATTTTCTTCTTTCCATCTCCTTCTTTGCGCTCCCTATCTCCTTTCCCCCCATCCCTCCATCATTTTCCTCTTCCCCTCTCTTACACTGAGCCTTTATTGTTATTGCAAAATCAGATTCTGTAGTAGTATTCTAGTCATAAGCCAATAAGCAAGATATATAACTTTCCTGTGAGGAGGCAAAAAAAAAAAAGAATACCATTGGGTACACAATTCAAGTTTAAAGATATGTATAATTTAAGAATTTACACTGAGAAACAGAATTAAACGATAACTTCTTCGAAACCCCATAATTGTGCCCCATTCCGATGCTAAATTTGAAATTTGACATAAAGCTGCCTATAATCTTCCTCTGGAAAGGTGCAAAAGCGTGGTGGCCTGCAACATAACCATTGGGCTCGACAACACTTCGAACAGCAAGGTAGCGATGCTTGTGGAAAAGGCCCACAGCTCAGGAGTTCATATGATGTGTAAAACGGGTGGACATGTCACACTATGGGAATGTTATCACAGTTCCTCTTACCCCCCATTTTCACCCCTTCTTTAGCACTTCTGCAATGGAGGTAAGAACGGCGATGCCCAACGTTGAAATCGTGCCAAATTCCGTCCAATAGTCATGTTAGATCTCCAAAATCTCGAGACGGTTGGAGTGCCATGTCCATAACACTGTCCAAATGTTCTCAACTGGGGAGAAATCTGGCGACCTTGCCGGCCAAGGTAAGGTTTGGCAAGCACGAAGACAAGCACTAGAAACTCTCGCCATGTGCTGGAGGGCATTATTCTTGGTGAAATGTAAGCCCAAGATGACTTGCCATGAAGGGCAAAATATTTCACACACACCACCGCTCGGAAACTAAATGAAAAGGCCTCAGAGGGTGGCATAAAGGGCGTCAATGCAACCGCCCCTTTCCTTGGACATTGATTCCCACACATTTCACGCTCGAAAACGACAATTTGCAGTGCGATGAACAGATCAACGCCGTTCTTGACACCCTTTGACACTGTTGACACCTCCCTGGGTACTCAAACCTTCTCAACGGACTTCACGGGGCTGCAACGCCACTGAATGTGATGTCACCCTTTTGCAGCACAGTGCCACCCCAATATTTGCTCTGGTGTGCAGGGTGGAACTGCTAGGGACCGTTCACACCAATTTTACGAAAAATGAACATGATCCGAATCAGCAAAGAGTCCTTAAGCACTTTTAGTGCTTCTGTTTGATGCCCTCCCGTGGCGTGATCACAGAGGAGTGCGACAGTAGATGGCCTTGGCCGTTTGTGGCTAATTTTGTTTGTGCAGGTTGCCTACATCAGGGGCATGTATTCCTTCAGGGCAAAACTATTGTTCTCCTTTGATTGACAGGTACTTAACCTACTGTTCTCCTTTGATTGACAGTGTACTTAACCTATTGTTTTGCTAAAACGACCCTTCCTTTTGATTGACAGGCACTTAACCTATTGTTCCCCAACCCCCTCCCCCAACACTCCTCCCCCTCACTGGTACAGGTACACTTTCAGGTCTGAGTTATTGGAATAGGCTCCTCTCACTCTTATAAATTTGATTGACTACTTAATTTAATTGATCAGTTAATTAACATCTCACCCACTGGTAAACACCCTCCCCTCCCCCCTCCCCTCTTCCCCCCAGAAAATGGTGGGAAGTTCGAATTTCATCAGGACAATCCAACACACCATGGCTACCTCCACTAACCTAAGAAAATGGCGGTAAAAAGGGCACTTTGGCTACCTCCACTAACCTAAGTCATCCGACTGCCACCCCTTCCTAGAGATTGGTGGGAAAAGGACACTGCCTGTGCTGGACAAAAGTATTTATTTTCCGTCTTTATTTAAACAATTAGAGGCAGTACTGCCATCAAGTGCATTCATCCCAAGGTTCAGAGTCCAACTGACCGATTACACAGCACTGCCACCAGAGGGCGCTGTCATCCCTTCCGTAATGTAATCCAAGATGGCGGTCTGGTGGTGGTGGAGAGGAAGGATCTCATAACAGAAAATTCAAGGGTATATTGTTTATTCATAAAAAAAATCAGTTTGTGAGGGTTGGATTTCTCTTGCTCATCATCCTCTGTTGTTTGGAAACATGTAGGTCTTCTAAGAAGTAATTACATGGAGCAAACATGTTGCATATCCTAATGTGTGGCATGGTACTCTAGCTGTCTCAACCTAATGTTTGACCCTTTCTCGGCACCTAAACCTATTGTTCTGGTAAGTGGTTTTCCATGTCCCCCCCTCCCCCCCATTTCCTTAAACTATTTACCACCTTTGATACCAAATAAAGCAATTAGTTACGTGCTCCCACCATTTTCTGTTACACTTTTCGAATTTCACATGCTTTTGAACGCCATTTCTGGCGCATTCTTCTTTGCCACCCACCCCCTGAAACTATTGTACTGTGTTTTACATAAAAATTATACAAATTAACCTAGTGTTCTGCACTTAACCTGCTGTTCTGCTGCATGTCACCTACTCACACACATCCTCCCCTTAACTATTGTACCACTAAAACCACATTTATATAAAAATTTATACAAATTAATTAAATCGATATGCTTCACATGTATGGGAAAGTGTTTTTTTTTAAATTTGCAGCATCATATTGGTCAGTGAAATCGATGGAATATAATTTAAACAATAGATCGCAGAAAATACACATCCCACCACTAGATGCCCAACGCCGCCGACTCCGCACACGTCTCCACAAAGTGATGACGTGGCTGTCAGCAGCCAAACCATGTGTAGGTGTAAGTTCGGGTCGTGCCAGGATGAGGCGGCGGCATCTCTTTCACACATGACACCCGAGAAGTACCTATTGAAACACATGTTCACGTAGGCACCGTTGCTGGTGCGATGACGCATAGCTGCAGTGCGGGTCCAGCACTGACAGAGGTGTTGCAATGCTTCCCAGAATAACATAAGGTGCATTCTTCCTAGCAATCTTAGCGGGACAGTCCGACCCTCACTGAATTTACGCGTCAAACTGCTGCTGCTGCCAGTGTGGGAGCACCGTCTGCCATTGTTTTCTGCAGACGACACTTTCAGCGGCAAAAACTATTTTGTACACATCACCATATTGCACCAGCAGCTAAATCCCGCAAGACTTGTCTACAGATCATCAAATACATACAAGATTTACAAGAATACTGTCAACCAGGAAAATATTTACCAGTGTAAATACAATTAAATACGACGATTGCTGTTGCAGTCTGACACCGATCAATTTATAGGTAATGTCTCCTCTTGACGGCTGTGGTTCTGCAACGAATCTCAGTATCTATAGTGCACATAATTTTCCACGTAAAAATCTCTCCCATCCCCTCATGTTTATCATTGTGCTGAATCTGTACGTCTCCC
Source organism: Schistocerca serialis cubense (assembly GCF_023864345.2). Lineage (NCBI taxonomy): Eukaryota > Metazoa > Arthropoda > Insecta > Orthoptera > Acrididae > Schistocerca > Schistocerca serialis. Next base: position 406,773,479 of record NC_064645.1, read on the forward strand.
ATGATAGGACACACACACTCATTTTCTCTGGTCATACCACAGCATAAGCCACAGTAACATTACACTGCAATATATACACATTTTACGCAAACAGTGCAGTTATCTTTTATATTTATACAGCCCCCGAAAAAGTTATGGTATACCTACACTCACACTGGCTATGTCTCGATTCTCATCAGTCCTAGGAAGTTATCTGACAAAGTTTTCGAACCAGCGCTTCTGGAAGATGGTTCAGTCTGCCGAGTTTCTCTCAAACAAGTTTTATGAAGGACCGGCATCCACAACTGTGTGTGATAGTGAATACCACACCTGCAGACGTAATGCTTGGAAAGACATCACCGACGTTGGTTGGTGTACTGTATCAACATCACTATTTATAGAACAACAAGGAAAATGCGAGGGTGCGCTTAGGGGTGCCGATGAGGGGACGTATTGCTACAACCATATTGCCCGTCCTGTTTGTACACTATAGCAGGTCCAGTTGAACACTTGCTTTACTATATTGTGCAGCTGTTTTTGCATTATTCGTATAGCTCTCAGCAGCCAGATACCCATACATATACTGTGACGACAGACAGCATAAGCACATGCACCAAAGGTATACTCGTGACACTAGATATTTGCTGTGAGGTCGGGCGGTCATCCACTCACAATGCGTGACCAGTTCACCCTAAGTGGATCGAAGTCACTCTCAGAACTGCTGTGCAAATAGTGGCTCTTTACCCCCTCAGTACAAATGAGCTACTGTTTCTGGTCCGGACCTGCTTGCTTGCTCGCTTTTCTACACACATCTCCAGACTCTGGGATTACAAGAATATATCTAATTTCTCATGGTTTGTCAGAATATCATATCATTTTCACAATACTTCTCGAAATCAAGCACATAGCAGTATCCTACTGACTGCTCGAGCAACATAATTCCTAAGATATACACTGGAAATTATGTCTCTACAAAACTGAAACTTAAACTAGGTGGAGTGTACTGTAAACCATAAACTAGAAACTTATCCTGTCTGCGAAGACCTTTATGTGAAAAAACTCGACAAAAGAAAAAATAGAGTAAACTGATATTTCCACTTGCTAATACCGATGTCAGTGATGTAACAGATTCCAAATCATCCCTATAATTTACAAAGTGAAATAACGTGTTTCTCATGTCTAGAGGACCAGTAAATGTGTCTTCCACCTGCTAGATGCATACAACACAATCGATTCTCTCTCAACTAAATAAAGACGCGAAATGTGAAGAACCAGTCAACCAAACAATTTACAAGGGCGGGACTAATGGCCCAGCGCAGACACACATCCATGCTGAATCTTCTCAAATTTCCACGTGATCACGAAAACTGTCCAACACATACTAAGTATTAGTTCGCTATTCATCCATCTAGAGGACTACACGGTTAAGTCAGCTACATTCCTACACTCCAACAGGCTTTTCCATTTGAACAGCTCGTACCATTAACGAGAAACGTGAATCATTCCCGTCACCAGTGCTGCATGCCAAGCCCGCATAGGCAGAATCATCCTAGAAAACCGGTCACATAATGTTTTATCATTGTACTTACAATTAAATGCTATGATCGCGGTCTCAATTAAACGACATTCGACAATGAGCAAAGTATCAGAAATACACCCTGCTGACGGCTGTGGCTCTGGAAACAGTATTCCACGTCAAATCCATACCTTTCTTTGCACATGCCTGCACACAAACACATACTTTATAAGCCTGATGCCCAAGGCAAACCTATCACACATCCCCTACTACTAAGTATAACACCTCATCAATAACTGATTACCGGTAATACGAAATAATACTGACCACAAATCAACCATTGGTGAGCATGTCTCGTAAGTTTTTGTTGCGAGTGGGACCAGTGTCTTAGAAAGAGAGGCGTAATTGTCTTACAAACCGTCAGATGTTAAAAAACACAACCATACTACCATCACAAGCGGTCTTGGTTCTACAGGTGCACACTAGTATCCATGTTAAAAGCTATACTGGCTTTATAAATCGAGGTATGGCATTACCTCCGAATGAATTGGTTTTCCAGACAAATACTGAGACAGTGATCATAGGAGTGTACATTATCAGACTAGCAGTCCGGTTACACATAGCGCACAATGCAACCCCGTGATAATATCGCTGAATTTTGAAAGTGATTTGAATAAGGGACGTGGCATGAAACCGGTATTTGCAACTCCCTCACGCTGCTAGATATCTCTCCAGTATTTGTAACGTATTCCGTCTCGATACCATGTCAGAGGTTTGGTGATATATCCACTGAGTTATAGGCTAAGACTGATTGAGGAGGATCAAAAACAGTAGTAGAGGTTGTGCTGATCGACGTCGTAAGAAATATACACTAGCTTTTCAGATCTCTAGTGTCACGCGTTCCACTAGAAATGATGTCTATGATTTGGAATGAAATCTCTCCATTCAAGCACATACCTGTGGTGGATCCTATGGAGAAGTACTTTAGTGATTACAGCCACTAGTGAATCATGTTTCTGAACTCTCATATCTTGAAACGAGTCACCTCTCTCGAACCTATCTGCTACAGTAAAATTCCAGCTCCATTTTAGATAGTCCCTATGCATCATGCAACAGCCCTCTCAGACTATGCGCTACCATCCCTGTAGCTTTGCGAATGTGTTCGTTCCAATGTAAGTCAGAAATGAGTAGAAGTCAGAGGAAACTGTATCTACCACCTTCTGCATACCGTATAGAAACAGGCTAAGCTGCGTTACTGTGACAGGACTGTGTTTTGACCATTCGATGGAAATGGGAACTGAGGGAAGGACGATGATTTTTACTGCTGTACTTCGGTGCACCCCCAAACTACATACAAGTACTACAGATCCACGTCCATTCACATCTGATATATTCGTTGTTATTTAAACGTAAGAGCTCGCTTTCTCAGTAATGAGTATCTTCGATTTCGTGATTTCCATGTGTTTAAGAAAAATGAAATTGCTGTGCGTGAAACAACTGACAGTGGCATTTATACTTTTTCTTCTCACAAATTATTCCCCATTTTTTTCTGAATACGAAACGATTTCTGAGTGTGTGGTCAGACAGGAATCTAAGAGCACGACTTAAATTACTGCAAATCAAACTAGCAGCAATCGTCTTTATACTTTAAGCTTGTCACAAGTACTTTTCTGTGATCGAATCCTTAACAACAGACAGAGAAGAAAGATTCCCACCACAATATTTTTGGACTATAACACCATATGTGGAACATTTTGATTCATCAGAGGCATATCATAAACTACAATGAACTTCTACTGCTACACTCGCTCTCGAAAAGGCGTTTTGTTTTTTTTTTAATTTTGTTTTTATGAACCACATCGTTGATGTACTATATAGGGAAGTATGCTTATTCATCATTTCGATCTCTAGGAGAGAGTTACAAACATATTCTATGCATGTTCTTATTCTTTGACACTCTCTTAAACAATTTTTCGGGCTCGTGGAGATGTGTTCCGTTTATACAACTACCTAATTGAAAGCAGTTTTTTTACTGCCATACGCGTTTCGCTTTTTTTCTTTGTGAATCATCAAAAATGACGAATTTTGCGGCTGTTTCTATACATGTATTTGTATAACGTGATACTACACTCCATCCCTAACTCATATTTCGAAACGTAAAATCCAAAACAAGACATCGATGTCAGTGAGAATAAAATGACACAATGTGACATTTATGACAGTTTCCAGAACACAGTCAATATTCTATCGTTATCATACATTCATGGAAGCACGTGGTCAGAGAAATTTGAACAGTATTACATACTCTAACCACACTTTTCGGTACTGTGAAGAATAGCGTGCCCGTGTCGGCTGCTACCTGCTTCGGGTTCGTGCCGCTGTGGCGCTGCAGTGCGAATGCGCGGATCTGAGGCAGATTGCTTTTGATTGGTTGGCGGGAGGAGAACTGAGAACACCGTTTCGGTTCGCTAGGACCATTCGACATCACTTCTGAAGTGCTCACAGAATAATATTGGGACTCTCCTTCGAAAACAAGACTGTTCAGTGCGCTTGCGTACCGGCAAAATGGAGGAAAGATACAGAATAGGGCCCTAGGCAGGAGAGCTGCTGGAGGTATCGCCAACAACGATCTGACAGGACAGAGGAACAAGTAGGGGACGCCAGACACTACGACCGACCAGGACATAGCACGAGGCAAGCAAGCAAGAACTGAGGTGATAAACATGGCGAGACAACAACAACGCAGGAACACTCCAAACAACAACAATATGTATCTCAACACAAGGAACTGGAATGCAGCACAGCTCACACGCACACGTGAACTACGGCAAATACCACACTGCTGGGGTGTCACCGCGTGGCAGCCTGAACACATGACCATGGGAAACGGGATTGGCCACAGACTTCTCGTGGTATGGAGAGTGGCGCATTCGCACAGCGAGGCTCATGGTGCAGGTGCGTGCCGGAGCACAGAGACCCCTAGTCAGTATCCAGGTCCCTACCCTCTGGCGCATATTCAACTTCCATGCCTTCTGACACCAGAAGTAGGATAGCTAACAGGGTTTCTGTCGGTACCAGAGCATAAGGTCTATAAAAATTTCCTTGTGTGTACTCAACTGGACAGTAACTATCCCTCGCAGACAGGCATGAGAACCAAATAAGTAAATGTCAGCATTTGAGAGAGTGCGCTGAACCGCCGATCCTGTCGCAGCAACTCAGCAACGATGTCTGCAGCAGGGGAAAGAAAGGCAATCTGCAAACCAACAGGCTTCACAATAGCCTAACCGTGTACCCAATATCGACGGTCCGCCACAGATCAAATTATAAGTCCTTTTCCCAGTTACTTGAAAAATACATAAAGAAAAACATTAAGCTGTAGCAGATTCAACCTAGAAGATCAGGATAGACGCAGCAAAATTCACCAGTCCCTGTTGTAAAAAACTTTTATCGTAAAAAATTTTTTGACAGTTCAACAAAGTCACAGAGTTTCTATATGTTCGTTGTGCGGTCTGACACTCCTTGATATCTTTGCCAGAATAAATTGAAATTCTCCTAATTTTTCCTTAAATAATTAATTAATATCACTAAAGAATCAACCTTGCTCTCATTTAACGAAATATTCCACTTTAAAACCGATCTTCTTGACCACAATCGCCGTTAAAGTTTTAAAACAGAATTTTAATACACTTCACAGTATCGATTATTTTCAAAATGTCAATATGTGTCGACTTCTCATTAATAAAACTTTAAACTAGTTAATTATTGAAGATAGTCCACACTCCTGATGAAATTCTGCCAAAATCTCTTCGAGAAGTCTGAATTTTAATAAAATTTGCAAATTTCACACATAAGTAATATTTACGATGTATGTCGTAACAACAGAGTCAACTTCCAACTCGAAGTTTATCTAACACTCGATAACTAAGTGACATCCAATTACAAACTTTATCATTCCACATTCAACATTGAACTCCTATTCATTTTTATAAAAAAAAACATAAAACATATTTTAGTAATGGTCAGCATGATGTTTCAACGGTTCTTCAAGCCGCCGGCCGTCGACCACGAAGCAATAGTGGTTAGCTCTCGTCGTCCACCGCGGCTGGAGTCCCCACTGGATCATCTTGCTGCCACGCTCGACATGAAAGAAAAGAAACAAAATCTTTTTAAATAACAAGTCTCCGCTTAACATACTACAAATAAATAAATATCTATATTAACATTTCTTACCTGGCGTCGCTCAAGCGGTAAAGAAACGCGGTGTTTCCTGATTAGACTTTTGAAACACCACAAGAGGACATGTATCTGGGCTTCTAGAAGCCAGATGGAATAATCAGCAAATCTCTGGACATTTGGACAGAACTGATGCCACTATTCGATGATGTTGACAAGAATGGATAAACCATGGTTGAACACAGCATAAAGAAGGAAGCGTCCGTCTTAGAGAGAACGAGCAAGAGTCAGAGAGGCACTCAGAGCTCCGGATTCAACATTATCATCGATCCGCCATACAACTGTTGCTTCAGTGACCACAAGGACCATCGTAGTTAGAGCGACGAACGATGGCGGTCGAGTTTAGGCTTGTTCTGCGCACCTACATCACACATGCTCCCACAGCCAATGAGCGTTCACTATGTCATAGCTAATGTGAGCACTAAACGTGGTCCTAGCGAGCTGTTTAGCGAAATTCGATTCCATTTGTTGCGAATTGTCATTACTGATTGTGGTGGTAAGTGATAAATTCTGAATAAGTAAGCGAGAGACATAATTTGCAGCATATACGCTTTCTTCAAGTGGGAAGCACCTTAGCCAGCAAGGTCACTGGATTTCTCCCCAGTTGAAAACGTTTGGAGAACGTTATGGGCATGGCCCTCCGAGATTTTAGGATCTAATGTGCCTATTCGACACAATTTGGCACGATATCCCTCAGGAGGAGAGCCAACAACTCATCAGTCAATGCCAAGCTGAATAACTGCTTGCATAAGTGCCAGATATGGACCAATGTATTATTGACTTGCTCAATTTGTGGAGCTCTTTCTCTTGAATAAATCATCTAATTTTTCTAAAATTGTAATCATTAGTTTATCTTTACATGCACATCAAATCTACCGATTTCCATGTCATTCAGATAATTCCTTCGTGGTGCATTGTCTTTTTTTAAAAGGTGTAATCAAAGAGTAGCTGCAGTTTCTGTTTTTCTTAAAGTATCTTTATTTATTTACCACAATCACTTTGACCCCTTGAAAGTAAACCCACTCAGATATAATACACGTGTGCCATCGGTTTTCCAATCTTGGAAACACTACTGGACTTAGTTTTCCTTTTTGTGTTCATCTCCTTTGGTGATTCTATTTTTATTTTATCAGTGGTGGCAAAACGACGTCCTGTCATGTTCTCTTCAGGCTTGAGAATAGAAAGAAATCGCAGGGTGTCATGTCCGACGAATATGGTAACTAAAGCAATGTACCGGAACGGTTTTGGTTTTTGCCTAAAAATCACGAACCACCACTCGGGTGTGAGCAGAAGCATTAGTGCGATGCAGTTTTCAAAGTTTGGAAATGGTTCTAGTCACTTTCTTTGGATTGCTTCTCACAAGTAACTTCCAGGTAGCATTCCTTATTGACCGTACAAGCGTAAGCCAGGAACTGGTGACGCATGTTCTCATTGTAACTGAGGAAAACTGTGAGAAGAACCTTCATATGTGATCGAACTTGTCGAATTTTTTTCGGTCTTGGCTATTCAGGCAGTTTCAAATCAAGAATTTTATTTACCATAGATCATTTTACAATGATATTGGCTTGGAATGATTGGGCCTTGGTTTCGACGTTTTGCCCATATACTTACGTTTTGTCACCTGTTATAACCTCCTGTAGAAGTTCTGAATCGTTGTCGGCTTCATTTGGCAGTTGCTGAGCCGTGTCTATACAACTTCGTTTTTGGTCGGAATCCAACAATTTTGAAAAAAAAAAACTTTGCTGCTACACGTTTCGTGCTCAAAACATCCGAAAAATTGCTTGGAATGAGCCAAAGGACATGCCACCATGATCAGCAACCTCTCTGATGGGGGGCGATTTTCCAGACATTATTTTATTTCGTCGTGGAAGAAAACGAAAAAATGTTTTTTCCTATAACTATAATGTCAATGATCCGCAGTTGGAATCGGCTCGGCAAACTCATACAAATACCTGGGAGTAACACTTTGTAAGGATATAGAATGGAATGTGAGTAAACCTAGTGGCATACTTTGATTTATAGTTAAAGTACTGGGAAAGTGCAGTCAGTCTGCAAAGGAGATTGCTTACAAATCACTCGTGCGTACAATTCTAGAATATTGCTCAAGTGTGTGGAACCCTTACCAAATAGGACCAACAGGGAATATTGAACATATACAGAGAACAGCAGCATGAATTGTCATAGTTTGTTCGACCCATGGAAGAGTGTTACAGTGATGCCGACGAAACTGAACTAGCAAACTCTTGAAGGTAGATGTAAACTATCCCAAGAAAGCTTACTAACAAAGTTTCAAGAACTAGTTTTAACTGATGGCGCTAGGAATGTACCACAACTCCCTCCCTCTGTATTGCTCACGTAGGAGTCGTGAGGACAAGGCAATTATAGCATGCACGGAGGCAATCAAGCAAACATTCTTCCCACACTCGATATGTGACTGCAACAGGAAGAACCCTAATAACTGATACATGGGAATGTACCTTCTGCCATGCGCTTTCCAGTGGTTTGCAGAGTATGGATGTAGATGTAGACTGCCATCAGTAATTGATGTGCAAAAGTGCTCAGGACAGTCGTCATCTTCAACGTCTTCTCGACCGTCTTTAAAACGTTTATATCATTCATGATCACTTGTGTTACTAATAGTAGATTTGTCAAAAACCACAGCCAATATTTCGAATGCAGGGCTCCACTTTATTCCATTTTTCAAGCAAATTTTAATGCAGATTCATTGATCCATCTTTTTCGAAAGTAAAAATTCACTGAGCACTCAAAAACACGTGTAATCTTTTCGACTGTCAACAATAAACAAAATATTCAAAACAGCTGAAAATGCAAACATATGAATGAATGAATGAATGAAATTTTATTGTCGTTTAGCTATTACAGCAATTGACAAAGTCAAGTTACATATATACAAGTTATACAGCATATATACATGGGTTAAAGATCAATATGTGACATAGGTTTTACATAAAATATAATATTTAAAGTGAAATGATATGTAAGCATTGCATCATAACTGATTCAGTTAAAGAAATTATGCTGCACTCTCCAAATCGGTACCACTATGATATTTTTACAGTCGTAAAATTCATGAAGTGAGTAGTATGGATTTGCAGCTAACCAACTGAACAATTTGTCTTTAAATAAATCAAATGGAGCTTCTACCCATTCTAGTAGCAAATTATTAAACATCTTCATACCCACCACTTCGTAACTGTTCAATGACTTGGATAATCTGTAGTAAGGTATGTCAAGATTGCTACTATTTCTGGTTCCATGAGAGTGTACATCTTTTCTACGCTGGTATTCTGATAAGTTGCTCTTTATATGCAGTAGGGCAGTGTAAATATACATGTTTATCACAGTTAATATTTTTAAGTTGATAAACAGTGGTTTGCAGTGGGCCAGTTTATCACTGTTTGTGATAATTCGAACTACTTTCTTCTGAAGTACCAATATGTCCTGAAGGTGTGAGCTGTTGCCCCATATTAAAAGCCCATAAGATATAATACTTTGAAAAAAAGCAAAGTAGGCTGATCTTACATAGGCCGCAGGTACATGGTTTATTAAATTCTTTAACAAATACACCACTCTAGACAGCCTTGCACCAATGTATTTAATATGTGGCTCCCAAGTCAGTTTAGTATCTATAACAATACCTAAGAACTTAACACCATTCTTGAAGTCTTCTGCTGGCAGATTTCTCAATAAATACAATCTTTTGAGTTTTACTCTCATTAAGCAGGAACCCATTAGCTCGGAACCAGACTGATGCCTGTGATATTGTGTCGTTTGCCACAGTTTGGAGCATATCAATGTCTGAGCTGATATTGAAAAAAGTGGTATCATCTGCATAGAGAATGGAGTAAGTATTTATGTAAGATGGTAGATCGTTTGTCATTAGGATAAATAGCAGAGGTCCTAATACTGAGCCTTGTGGCACACCGCACTTAACTTCAGCTAGCTGTGATCTCTGTTTACCAATACAAACAATTTGTCCACGGTTGCTGAGGAAAGGCTCAAAAATGTTGTCAACTTCACTGTTTGTGATTCCGTAATAAACTAGTTTGTTGAGGAGTGAAATATGCTCCACAGAATCGAAGGCTTTGCTAAGATCTCAAAAGGTAGCCTGAGCAAAATTTTTTCCTTCATAAGCATTAAGCACTTTTTTAATCAGGGAGTCAATGGCATGGACTGTGGATTTGCCCTTCCTAAAACCAAATTGTACCACAGTAATAATGTTATTACATCTCAGATAATCACGCAACTGGGAGTTGATGATGGATTCCAAAATTTTAGATAAAATAGGTGTCAGGTATATTGGGTGATAGCTAGATGGGTAATTTTTGTCTCCTTTCTTGTAAATGGGCACTACCCTAGATAATTTTAATACTTCTGGGAATACTCCTTCAATTAGACATCTATTTATACATTTAGTAAGAGGATATACTATGTAGCCAATTATCTTTTTTAACATATTACCAGAAATACCATATATATCTTCACTATCAGAGGGTCTAAAGTTATTTACAAGAGTTAAAACAACATCTGGTGTGACCTCTGTTAAAAGGAATTTATCGTTCAGGGTGTAGTCTACATTATGGTATTTAATGAGATCAGCAACAGTCTCTTGTGGCCTCACAATGCTTCCCCTAATTTGTTTAACAGATTTTATACAGTAGTTATTAAATTCGTCTGCTGAAATTACTACCTCAACTTTCTGCTTGCTTTTGGCCACTGTATTTATTATAGTCCATGCTTTTCTGAATTTATTTTTTGATGACTCAATGCTGACTAGGTTATGTTGTTTTTTGGCATCGTTTAAAGCATACTTATATTCCTTTTGTGCTCTTGAGTACCTTTGTTTAGCCATATCAGTTTTCTGAAGTCTGTAAGAATCTCTATACAACAACAGCCTTCTTTTCATATTGGCTAGTTGAGCGGTATACCATGGACTCCTATCCCTATGTCTATTACTGTTACTTTTAGGGTTAACTTTACATTTGTATTGAGGGCAGTTGGTCTCGAATATATTTAAGAAATAATGAAAAAATCTATCAAACAATGTATTGGCAGAGCCCTGAGCATTATTGTTAAACAGATGTGACCAGTCATAATTACTGAGTGAGACCATGAAATTAGACAATTTTTCTTGCCTTATTGGTCTTGTGATGACTATTTTAGGCTCTTTAAACTCCTTATACTCCATGTTAGGCCTATCTGTACCTCTTTTTACCCAAACTGAGTCATGGTCCGAGAAATCGAAGACAGCTACATCTGTAGACAGTAACTTTCTATTGACATTTGTAAGTATGTTGTCGAGACAAGCGGACTGTCTTGTGGGTTTGCAGTTCATAAAAATGAAGTTGAATTGTCGTAACAGGTTTTTAAATTCATTTACAGTGTGCACATAGTTGTTTACATCAAATGCGGCATTGATGTCACCACCAATCACAATACTATATTTCTTCCACTGAGGACTAAGAAAGAAATTTAGTAAAGTCTCAAGTTTTTCTAAAAATATTAATGGACTTCCATCTGGTGATCTATAAAGAGATACAATAGCAATTTTTAAATGATCCAGATATACGCCTGTGGCTTCAAAATGTATCTCACTGCACAAAAATCCTAGTTCTAATTCATTACTACAATTTATTAATCCCTTCTTAATGTAAATTGATACACCCCCATGAATATGTTGCTCTCTGCTAAAACTGTTTGCTAAGTGGAAATCATCTAGTACATGAAAAGATATTTCATTTCCTTTACACCAGTGCTCACTTAAGCATAATGCATCAAATAAGTTCTCATTTGCAAATTCGTTTAAAATTATGTGTTTTCCACTTATACTTTCAATATTGAGGTAACCTATCATACCGTATGTCAGGATCATATGTGCCAACAAGATACAAAAATTTTGAAAGTCAGATGTATAAAGCCCATGAAATTAAGAAACAATCTTGCTTCTTTTTTATCACACCCCATGTATAAATATTAAAAACATATATATGCATCTCCTGTATTCATCCAAATGTTTGTTAGAGTAACATGTCAAAAAGTTGAAGTAAATAAGTCGAGCACATTTTGAGATATTCTGAAACAGTTTTTTTCCCTTTATATATTACACACCTACTCCGAGCTTTTCTTTCGTTTCCTTTACTGCTTGCTCAATATACAGATTGAGTAGCATCAGGGAGAGGCTACAAACCTGCCTCACTCCCTTCCCAACCACTGCTTCCCTTTCATGTACCTCGACTCTTATAACTGCCATCTGGTTTCTGTACAAATTGTAAATAGCATTTCGCTCCCTGTATTTTACCCCTGCCACCTTCAGAATTTGAAACAGAGTATTCCAGTCAACATTGTCAAAAGCTTTCTCTAAGTCTACAAATGCTAGAAACGTAGGCTTGCCTTTCCTTAATCTTTCTTCTAAGATAAGTCGTAGGGTCAGTATTGCCTCACGTGTTCCAACATTTCTACGGAATCCAAATTGATCTTCCCCGAGGTCAGCTTCTACCAGTTTTTTCATTCGTCTGTAAAGAATTCGCGTTAGTATTTTGCAGCTGTGACTTATTAAACTGATAGTTTGGTAATTTTCACATTTGTCAACACCTGCTTTCTTTGGGATTGGAATTATTATATTCTTCTTGAAGTCTGAGGAAATTTCGCCTGTCTCATACATCTTGCTCACCAGATGCTAGAGTTTTGTCAGGACTGGCTCTCCCAAAGCTGCCAGTAGTTCTAATGGAATGTTGTCTACTCCCGGGGCCTTGTTTTGATTCTCAAGTTGAATTGAAACCACTCATGACACATTCTTTCACTAATACCATCCTTACCATACGTACTTGAGAGCATTCGAAGAGACTCAGTCGCTGTTTTCTTCATATTGAAACAAAAGAGTAACACCTCCCGCAAATGACAAGAATTAGGCTCATAAACTGACATTTTCAATCAAGAACAACTTTATGGTGCAGATGACTGATGTTTGAATGAGGTTATGTTGACTGATGTCCAAGCTAATTGCATGATGTATGTGATCTGTTTCTTTCAACCAGTACTTACCGTTGTTGCCGCCTATCGGCAAACGGCAGAAGTAAAGTTGTACACCCTGTAATTCTTTCATTCAACATGTGCACCAGTGTATCAGTGTCCAGGGTCACCACTTTGAGCACCTTTGAATGCTCTACTCCTGGGCAATGGTGCAGGAGAGTCAAAGTCAATTTTGTGTTATGTTTTTACTTGGTTTTCTGACAATTCCAGCAAGTGGATGAGATTGTGATCCCGGGCTCAAAGTCAGTGTTGTGTTATGTAATTTATAACATTGTGTTTCAGTGAATGGTACACTGTGATACATTTTTGAATAGATCTTTAGGAGAGGAAAAGAATTAATGAATAAAAAATACAGGGTGCCATTTAAAAAAGTCATACCGCTCTTTGTACAAAACAAAGCTACAATGAAGGCAGTTGTGCTGATTGATGTCCCACTGATGGCTAAAGAACATTTGCTTGAAACATTTTTTAATTTGCACCTGGACGAACAGTTATTTAGGGTGGTCAAGATAAATGGGACAACACCAAATCATGGAAATTCTATCACTTGAACTTACCAACACATTACAAGACAAAGACTTACCTGACTAAGTCAGTGAGTATTGGAATACGTTGAAATAAGGAATGAAAAACAGGGCGGAAAGTATACGATATTTTTACTGGGGTAAGGGCAAAATGCTGTGGGTTACACAGGTAATGATTTTGAAGATGGAGGAGAGAAAAACAATAAACAATTAAGATAAAGAAAAATGCACCGAAGGGTGGATAACAAACTGTGTAGAGACTCAGAGCAGGCTGGTAAAAAAATGGCTAAAACGGGAGTGCAACTCAGCTGAATAACTGGAGAGGAAGGAAAGATATGATTTACTGTACAGGTGAGTAAAGACAACAACATAAGATCAAAAACAGACCAGAAAATGCTACTGTGGAAATTCAAAGTAAAGATGAAGATGTAGAGTGCAAAGATAATGAGAACATCCTACAGAGATGAGAAGACTATTTAACGGAGTTGTATGACACAGATTCCAAACCGAAAACTCTGGAACCTGGATCTGTGTACAGTGTGAATGATGATGAGAAAATGTCAACAGTCATAAACAAAGAAGTAAAGACTGCAATAGCTACAATAAAGATGGGAAAAAATAGACACAGATACAATACCAGGAGAAATACTAAAATGTTTGAACAAAGAAGGGGTAAGATTAATACTGAAGTTATGTAACAAAACATACAACAGTGGTGAATGGCCAGAGGACTTTCTAAACAGTGATGATTTCAGTACTAAAGAAACAAGGAACCAAGAACTGCAGTGAGCACAGGACAATTGGCCTCATTTCACATTCAACCAAATTTATGTTAAGAATCATTAATAATAAAAACTGAAAAGTTAATGGAGGAGAATCTGAAATAAAAGAACCCTTTTGTTTTACATTCCTGTTTTGAAAGTTCCGTAATTGGATTGGTATCTATTAAGTGATTTCGCGTAATACATTAAAACTCATAAAATTTATTATTCTGTTTGTTTACTAGTAGGTCATGCTTGTCCAGTATATGTTCACAATATTTTGCATTTACAGATGAAGCCATAATTAAGAAAATTTAGGTTAGCATTGTTATCTTTCAGTAGTTTATATAATATGATGTATATCCTATGTAAAAGTCTTTTTTTATTGTATACACCAGTTTCAGATAAAATAAGCAAGGTTTTGTGGATAGTTAATCATAAAAATAATAATTTAATAAATTTGCACTGTAGCTTTGTTGACTTGATTGTAAAAAAACATATAAATAGGAGGAGCACAAGGCTCAAGAATGGTCAGTTGGAGACAGTTTTGAGAAGCAACCACTGTGTCGCATGTCTGTGCAATAATCTAATTGTTGTAATATTGTATTGTGACTATGTAGTCTGCTATGTGGAGTGAGCTCCCACTAAGAAGAAATGGCACAGCTTGTCATAAATAAACCACTATAAAATGACTTGGTACCTGGATTATTTCATGGAATTCACATAACTTGATTCATTTAGCAGATGAAATGGACCAAGGCAACGACTACTTCAACAGCAGCAGCAGCAGCAAGCAGATTACTCCGAGTTACACCGAACTAAGATTCATATAAGAAATCAGCTGAACTATATAAGTGTCACTGCAGAATTAATTACTAAAGTGTAATGATTTGGAAACTTTTTGCAGTAAACATTTGCATTTGTCTCGAAGTAAAATAAATACATTGATCGTTGTTCCATAGATCATGAATACGACATTTTGTAATGATGTGGAACGTGTCACTTTAACATAAGTTTTCTTTACACAAAATAATTAATTAATTTTTTTCTTTTTTTACAGTTACTACTTTATATCTAAAAATTCATCTATTGAGCAGAAGGAATTCTCACTTAGAAGTTGTTTTAATTTGCTTTTAAATGTTGGTTGGCTATCTGTCAGACTTTTAATGCTATTTGGCAAATGACCAAAGATTTTTGTGGCGGCATAATTCACCCCCTTGTGTGCCAAAGTGAGATTTAATCCAGAATAGTGAAGATCATCCTTTCTTCTCGTGTTGTAGCTATGCACTTTGCTCTTATTTAGAATTGGGATGGGTTATTAATGGCAAATTTCATAAGTGAATATATTAATGTCCCAAGTTCCTGAAATAAATGTCTGCAAGATGATCTTGGGTAGGCTTCAGCTATTATTCTGATTACATGCTTTTGTGCAATGAATACTTTCTCCCTTAATGACAAATTACAACAAAATATGATGCCATATGAAAGCAGTGAATGAAAATAGGCATAGTAGGCTAATTTACTGGTATGTGTATCACCAAAATTTGCAATAACACTAATAGCATAAGTAGCTGAACCTATCCATTTCAGCAGATCATCAACGTGTTTCTTCCAGTTCAATTTCTCATCAAGGCACACACACAGAAATTTGGAATATTCTGCCTTAGCAACAGACTTCTGTTCATAGTCTATATTTATTGATGGTGTTATGCCATTTACTGTACAGAATTCTGTAAACTGTGTTTGCTGTGAATTTAGGGAGAGTCCATTTGCAGAGAGCCACTTAATAATTTTCTGAAAGACATTATTTACAGTTTCCTCAGCTGATTCTTGCTTCTTGGGTGTAATTACTATACTTCTAACATCAACAAAGCAAACTAGCTTTGCATCTTCATGAATATAGAGTGGCAAGTCATTTATATGTATTAAGAACAATAAAGGACCCAAGACTAAACCCTGTGGAATACCATTCTTGATTTACCCCCACCCCATCCTCTCTACTTCAGCCATCATCTGTTATTTTGCTGCCCAAATAGCAAAACTCATCTACTACTTTAAGTGTCTTGTTTCCTAATCTAATTTCCTCAGCATCACCTGATTTAATTTGACTGCAATGCATTATCCTTGTTTTGCTTTTGTTTGTTCATCTTATATCCTCCTTTCCAGACACTGTCAATTCCATTCAACTGCTCTTCCAAGTCCTTTGCTGTCTCTGACAAAATTATAATGTCATCAGCAAACCTCAAGATTTTTATCTTGTGTCCCTGAACTTTAATTCCAATTCCAAATCTTCTTTGATTTCCTTTAATTCTTGTTCAGTGTACACATTGAGTAATGTAGGGGATAGGCTACAGCCCTTTCTCACTCCCTTCTCAGCCACTGCTTCCATTTTATGTCTCCCAGCTCTTATAACTGCCGTCTGTTTACTATACCGGTTGCAAATAACCTCTTGCTCCCTGTATTTTAGCCCTGCTACCATCAGAATTACAAAGTCAGGATTCAAGTCCACATTGTCAAAAGATTTCACCAAGTCTACAAAAGGTATAAACATAGGTTTGCCCTTCCTTAACCTATGTTCTAAGATAAGTCATAGGGTCAGTAATGCCTTGCATTCCTAAATTTCTCCAAGATCCAAAACTGATAGTTCAGTAATTTTCACACCTGTCAGCAACTAATTTCCTTGGAATTGGAATTATTATGTTCTTACTGGGGGTAATTGGACTGTCTCATATGTCTGGCACATCATATGGAAGAGTTTTGTCATGGCTGGTTCTCCCAAGATTATCAGTAGTTCTGATGAAATATTGTCTGTTCACAGTATCTTGTTTAGACTTAGGTCTTCCAGTGCTCTGTCACATTCTTCTTGCAATATCATATCTCCCATCCCATCTTTATCTACATCCTCTCGCATTTCTATAATATTGCCTTCAAGTTCATCTCCCTTGTATAGACCCTTTATATACATCTCCCACCTTTCAGCTTTCCCTTTGTTGCTTAGTACTGGTTTTCCATTTGAGCTTGTGATATTTATACAGCTCCTTCTCTTTTCTCCAAAAGTCTCTTTAATTTTCCTGTAGGCTGTATATATCTTTCCCTAGAGAAATATGCTTCTAAAGCCTTACGTTTGTCCTCGAGCCATTGCTGCTTAGCCATTTTGCATTCCTGTCAGTCTCATTTTTTAGACATTTGTATTCCCTTTTGCCAGCTTCATTTTTTTTATTTTTTCCTTTGATCAGTTAAATTCAATATCTTCTGTGTTATCCAAGGATTTGTACTAGGCTTTGTCTTCTAACCTGTTTTATCCTCTGCTGGCTTTACTATTTCATCTTTTAAGGCTATCCATTCATTGTCTACTGTAAACCTTACCTGCATTCTAGTCAACTGTTGGCTAAGGCTCCCTCAGAAACTCTGAACAACCTCTGGCTTTTTCAACTTATCCAGGTCCCCTCTCTTTAATTTCCTATTTTTTACAATTTCTTCAGCTTTAATCTACGGTTTATAACCAATGAATTGTGGTCAGAGTCCATATCTGCCCCTGGAAATATTTTACAATTTAAAATTTGGTTCCAGATCACTATCTTGCCATTACATAATGAATCTGAAATCTTATGGCATCTCCAGATCACTCCCTTAATACAACCTTCTTTCATGATTCTTAAACCAAGTGTTAACTATGATTAAATTACGCTCCGTGCAAAATTCTACTATTAGGTTCCCTCTTTCATTCCTCTCCCACAGCCCATATTCACATACTGTTTTTCCTTCTCTTCCTTTTCCTATTGTAGAGATTGTCCGCTATCACAATTACATTTTTATCTCCCTTATCTATCTGAATAGTTTCTTTTATCTCATCATATATTTCTTCAGTTTCTTCATTGTCTGCTGAGCTAATTGGCATATAAACTGGTATTATTGTGGTACAGTGTGGGCTTTGTGTCTATCTTGGCTAAGATAATGTATTCACTACACTGTTCCTAGTATCTTACCCACATTGCAATTTTCTTATTCATTACTAAACTCCCTCTTGCATTACCCATCTTTGACTTTGTGTTTATGACCCAGTAACTGCCTGACCAGAAGTCTTGTTCCTCCTGCCACTGAACTTCACTAATTCCCACTACATCTAACTTCAACCTATCCATTTCCCTTTTTTAATTTTCTAACTTACCTGGTTGATTAAGGGATCTAACATTCTACACTCTGAGGCGTACGATGTCAGTTTTGTTTCGCTTGATGATGACCTCTCCCGAATAGTCCCTGCCTGGAGATCCAAATGCGAGACTATTTTACCTCCACAATATTTTACCCAAGAGGTCGCCATCATCTTTTAACCATACAGCAGAGGTGTATACTCTCATGAAAAATTATGGCTGTAGTTTCCCATTATTTTCAGCCGTTCTTCGTTTCAGCACAGCAAGGCTGTTTTAGTTGGTGTTACAAGGCCAGATCAGTCAATCATTCAGACTGTTGTCCCTGCAACTACTGAAAAGGCTGCTGTCCCCCTTCAGGAACCGCATGTTCATCTGGTCTCTCAATAGATACCCCTCTATCATGGTTGGACCTACAGTATGGCTGCCTGTATAGCTGAGGCACGCAAACCACCCAACCAATGGCAAGGTCCACAGTTCATCGGAGAGGGGGCAGGGAAGAGCAGTACAGAAATTACAACCAGAACAGCACTGGTAAAAGAGGGATTTTGCAAGAAAAAGAGAATTTTCTATAGAAATATGTACAAAGCTATGAGCAAAAGGCTTATAAAGTGTTTTGTGCGGGGAATCCTCCCGTATGGTTGTGAAATGTGGATGGTGAGGAAGAAAGATAGAACAAGCCTAGAGGCTTTTGAAAAGTGGGCATGGTGGAGGCTGGAAAGAGTAAGTTGGATGGATAGAGTGAAGAATGAAAAGGTCATGAGGAGAGTGGGAGAGTAAATACAATTATTGGATGCAATAAAAATAAGGAAATGA
Source organism: Schistocerca serialis cubense (assembly GCF_023864345.2). Lineage (NCBI taxonomy): Eukaryota > Metazoa > Arthropoda > Insecta > Orthoptera > Acrididae > Schistocerca > Schistocerca serialis. The sequence continues at coordinate 406,792,506 of NC_064645.1, forward strand.
AACTGGATTCGACATATATTTTAAGAAAGAAGGAGCTTACAAAAACAGTCTTAGAATCATATGTGGAACGAAGGAGGAGGTGAGGGAGGAAGTGATTTCAGATCCCAGATGATGTGATGGAAAGCAGCACGTACAGCAGCATTAAGAAAGAAGCAACAGACCACAGGAAACTAAGATGCAGAGGAGCTGCTGATATAGCAGAAAATTGATGATTGTGATTTTCATATCAGGTGGCTGTGATGACTTCACTTCACCTGCAGGGGACAGAAAATGAGTTGGACATTGAAATGAACCTATACCATTGTATCCCCTGAGCAATAACAGCTTACAATACATCTCTGCTTACTGAACCGTTCAATACCATTCAGATTTTGACAACGTTTCTTTAAAAATGCATATCTTATTTTGGTTGTGGGAGTTTTCAGGATCATTACGTTATTTAGCAGTTATTATTTGAGTTATTACTTGAGATTTAACTAATCCTTTTATATTTTTCTTTTATATACTGAAAATCTATTCCTTTCATTTTAATGTCACTTTTGAAAACATTAATTAGCCCATGAAATTGGTTTTGTTTCTTTTATCAGAAACCAGAAGATAATTATATATTTAACATTGCAAAAACCCTGAAATTTTGTTACCAAGAATTATATTTAGGAATATTTAATTTTTTTCTCCATAAAGTAGGTCTGTGTATTGATTATTACTTTCTGTATAAATGTCATTTCTGAATTTCTGTAATGTTACCTTTTAGAGTCTTTGGATTGAAAAGGTGGCTACCTTTGTTTCTGTATTATAACATTTTCAAAAGAGACTCTGTGAAGTATTGGAGGAAGTGCACATAGGAGCCAAGTCTGAAACTTGCTTCCAGTTTTAACAATGTGAAATTTTTGTATTGTGAATTACCTATGGTTAAAACAGTCTGCATGAAGAATGTTAGTGTTTGTAATGTAACAGTGAGATCAGAAAGTATAAAAACAGTCAATAACAAAAACAGTGTTTAATTTCAAAGTCAGCATTTTTTATCTAGAGTAATTTTCACCTAGCTGAAGAGAAACATCTTACTGATAGTGTTGAGTTCAAGAGTGTACTATGATCATCCTGTGTTAATACGATGAGAAATCAAGATAAATATAATTATTAACTGGTAATTAATGACTCAATGCCTGTCTTCAATTGTATTCTCTGCTGTAAATATTACACATTTCTATGTTAGCTGGTCCTGCAGAAATATTGAAACATTGAAACTTAATTATGTTCATTTTATTAACCCCTGATGCAAACAGGGAGGTGTTATAAATTTAATGTGTGTGGCAGCTATTGACCACAACAAAAACATCATTGACAGCAAGAGTGACTTCTGACTGTTTAGTAAGTACCAAAGTAGTGTGATGTATCTGTCCAAAATAATGTTTGATGCCTTAGCAAAAGAATTAAAAAGCATACAAAACTTAACATATATTTAAAAAAGAATTAAAGAGGCTACTATTAGGTCAAAGTTTCTATAATGTTGATGAATTTATTTCATTTTTTTTTTCAACTTGCATGTAAAAAGAAGACAACGTATATATAGTTTAATTAAGAAAATATTAAAGTGTGACTAAGGAAATGTTATTTCCCTTAATACATTTTTTGTATAAACCTTGTAATTTTTTTTCCATCTTACATCTAAAAGGAAGACAAGATATGTAAATTGTAATTAAGAAAATGTCAAAGTGTAATTAAGAAAATGTTATTTCCCTTAATTGTTTAAAATATAAATCATGCTCTCTCTCTCTCTCTCTCTCTCTCTCTCTCTCTGTCTCTCTCTCTCTCTTTCTATATAACAATTCCTATATCGTATATATGATAAAATGGAGTTATTACTGTATGTACAGGTCATGTATTCTCTATTCTATCCCAGTCTGTCCCTGAATTCCCATATTGTTGACACCAGAAACTCACGAGAAATGTGTATAAGGTAAAATTAATGCCAATACAGTTACGACAATGTGTCTTGCATGTGTCCACCAACTGCAGAAGTTTGCATCCATGGCAATGGTTTCTGTTCTGAACAATGCAGTGCTTCTCATCTGACTCTTCCCCATTTTAGACATCAACCATGTAAGTGAAGTGCTTCGATATTGTGGTTCAACTTACGATACTAGTCCTGAACTATTGTAAGCAACAAATGACTTACTGTATAACATCACTGCTGTGCCCTACTTGCCGATAACCTATGCACTGACTGCACTGCAACAATCTGCCTGCACAATTAGCATTTGTTCGCCACAGACAGCACATATTTTGCAACAAATGCAAAATTACTTTGTCTGCCCTTGTTCCCGCCAGTTACCTTGTTTTCAAACACAACCACAGGACATACCCAAGTTCGACCAGACCAGCCTCATGGACCCATAACATGGACTCTGCAAATACCTTCACCTCACCACCTCACATCGACATTCTTTCATAAAGACATCATAAAACCAGACCTAGTGACATCATGGACAGTCTCTGCATAAGGGCACACCCATCAAAGCTCACACTGGCTAATAAATTAGTGACTCACATCAACTGCACTGACCTTTCAGCATACACTGTCACTTTGATCAGGTCAGAAATCCTTTGGTATGCATGGCCACCACATGCCAGCATCCTTGCCACCAACACTCCACTCCCCCTCTTTACATTTGCACCACTGGCAGCCCTTGTGGACACATCGGACAATTCCCACATCAGCCACAGATATACTGCCTGTTCAGAATTTGTACGACACCCACTGTGCTTTGAGAAACAGTGCAGCCCAGTCGTGTCTCAAGGAAGTGCCAGCCACTGCATGACTGGTCATGTGCATCTGCACCTCATCACCTGTAAGAAACACTCCAGCCATGTCTAGTTCCTATACCAACCATGACATGGTTGGTCAGAGAAGATTCACACTTGTAAGAAACAGTCCAGCCATGCCCCCTTGGTAGTTGATAGATTAGTATTGATTGGCCCTGGTTAAAACTCAGCGAAGTTGGTAGAGTGATGATACTGTTATTAGGTAAAGACAACGTTACAAAAAACAGTGCTGAACTGAACTCTCGACGTGTGCGTGATATTTACTTCACCAATTGTGACCAATATTATGCTACTTGTCATAATTAACTCATTTATATTCAATGGTTTAACAGTTGCTATAAAAATATTAATGATAAGTTCAATTTAGTTCCACTGACACCAACCTCCCCATAGTTTGGTTGTAATTTCAAATCTCTAATAAGTCGTAACATTGTGATTGCTTCCTAACGTCAAAGAGTTTCTGTATATGCGCCGAGCGCTTCGGTCAAATGTTGTCACAGGGTGCAAAAGATCACAGTTATGTCTCTAAACTATTTTTTTTTTCTAAATTTTGTAATTTGGAATCACAAATGCGTAAATTGGCACAAAAGAGTGGTTTATTTCACAATAACAATCACTTCCTAACAAGGCCATGAGGAAGAAGCTTTACCAGGTGGTGGTAGGGGAATTTATAAATTATCTGCTTTAAAACTGTTGCCAAGTTCCAGAGTTCATTTGCAATTACGAATGACGTTAATTGTCTATCAATGTTCAATGGCTAACTAGAACTGAGTTTGAGTTATCTAATTAAAAAGTTCACTTCGGTCTAATATAAGGTAGTCCTCTATCTGAATTCTAAACAATGTTACAGTTGAAGCCAATGTTTCGTTTCACTGCGTCATAGTAGATCGCAATTATCAATCCTCAAAAAACAATCTAACCGTGCCTACATATAAGAGTATTCAAACAAGTCTAACCAGCTTCGGCTAACTCTCGTAATGTAGTGACAATTGATCAAATTTTCCTTAGCCATTACTCACGATTCTCAAAGATTACTCACACAAAGTATTCTTTGAGATCGTTGGTTCTACTTTGCTAATTTTAATTATAATGATTTTGCAATTTACTATGATTTTGAGTTTGAGTTTACTGAGTATCTATCTTTCTTTTGTAAGTTGACAAATTACTAAGTATAAGGTTCTTGTTTCAATTACTGGTTATTATCCAAATAATAGTGTTGAATGGAACTCTGGTTCCTTGATCACTTTTCATGGAATTTGGAACTTGTTTTGAGGAAATTTTTGGGGTATTGGTTGCTGTTTTTTCTTTTTTTCTCATTTTTCAGCCGAGGAAGTGGCATAACACAAAGTTGCCACACCCAAAGCTGAATGATCACCACATTATCTCATTGACCTTAGCACTGCTCCTCATTTCCTCCCCTTTGTTCCCTCCTGCTGGAGGAGCATCAATGACCAGCAAGAGGAACTTTGTGGACTCTTTCTCCCTGTTTAGTAAGCATTGTGCTCTGTTCATCTGTGAACATCTCACGTACATTGCCTTCAATAAAATGTTATTACTCTATGCACCGATATGCATTCAATATTGCACACCCATCTGTACCCAAATTCCCTCATGTGCGTACGGTATCTGTGCATCTGTCTGTGGCTTCAAAGATCCAAAAAAAAGGTCAGATTTTAACACAGTTTGTATTGTTTGAAACTGGTTTAATCAGGATGGTTTTTAGCTATGTTTCATGAAAGTCTATTCAGCCATTTTAATTTCATCAGCTAAATTAAGTAAAAATGTTTCCCACCAACATACTCTGTTGATATATGCTACATAATACATAAGAGCTATATCAGGTTACATAGTACCAGACTGTAGAACCCCAAAAGATCCAAATAAAAAGTATAGGAGAACATATGTTTATCTTTTGCAGTTGATCAATATTGATCATTTTTGTCTTTTGAAGTCTCCTGTTTCAGCATCTACAAAGCAGAAAAAAGATGACTGTGACTGAATTGTAAAAGATTAACATGTGCTCTCACAGACTTCTTTAAAGTTCTTTTTGAAGTCTACAATTCAGTACTAAATCAAATGATTTTGTCCTGATAGTTAGGCAACCTATTGTAAGAGAGTGCAAGACAACCTACTTTCTTCTGACTCGATTTAGATGTATTGCAACTGCCCGTTACTTATGTTACCTAAATTAGCTAAATATATACTGAAACATAGCCAAAATATTTGTGGATTAAAGTCAGAAACATGTAAATATCAAGGAAAAGAAAAAGTCAGAGTAATAACTGCTGGTTGAAACTCAAAATTGCATTTGTGATGCTGCTTTGCCAAAATCTTGCAACTGTTATAATATTTATGAAATGAAACTACGTCTATTGTCAGAATAGACAAATTTTGGTGAGACAAGATCTTGCATCACAATTTCGTGTTTCATCCTGGAAAGTACACGGGTGGAAAAAAATAGCAACACCAGGGAGTCGTGTGATATAAAAGAAATTTGGTAGGAGTGTTTCTACATTTGAAAGATTTCATGCCAGTCACATGAGAGTGGTACTAGTAGCACCACTATGAGGATGAAAATCATGTTTGCTTTAAATACATGCAGTAAAATTCATAAGCAGTTGTTAGAATCTCATTTAGACAGTGAACTGGCATCACTTAGTACCAGTAAGATGGATGTAGAGGAATTATGGGCAAAGTTTAAGCAGATTGTAAATCATGGTCTGAAGAGTTATGTGCCTAGCAAGTGTACAAAGGATTGAAAAGACCCACCATGGTTTAATAACAAAATTCGGAGGATACTGAGGAAGCAGAGGCTGTTGCACTCTCAGTCCAAAATGACAACAAGCGAAGGTTAGTGGAGATTTGTGCATGTGTGGAAAGATATAGAAGTGAAGCATACAACAATTACAACTGTTGCACCTTAGCAAATGATCTGGCAGAGAACCGAAGGAAATTGTGGTGTTATGTAAAATCGATAAGTGGGTCTAGGCTTCCATTCAGTCCCTTGTTGAACCAGTCTGGTGTGGCAGTTGACGACAGCAAAATGAAAGCTGAAATTTTAAATTTCATGTTCAAGAAGTCGTTCACACAGGATAATCATACAAACATACTGTCATTTGATGATTGGACAGACTCCTGTAAGGATGACATCGTAATAAGCATCCCTGGCATAGAGAAGCAACTGAAAGATTTGAAAGTAAATAAATCATCTGGTCCTGATGGAATCACAGTTTGATTTTACAAAGAGTGCCCTACGGCATTGGCCCCTTACCTAGCTTGAATTTATCACGAATCTCTCACCTAGCACAGAGTCCCAAGTGACTGGAAAAAGGTGCAGAGTAAAAGAATGGACCCACAAAATTACAGACCAATAATCCCTAACTTCTGTTTGCTGCTGAATTCTTGAACATGTTTTCAGTTTGAATATAACAAACTTTCTTGAGACTGAGAAGCTTATGTCCAAGAATCAGCTTGGCAGATTCCATGTTTCTAGATTTCCAGAAAGCACTTAGCACAGTGGCCTACTGCAGGCTGTTAACAAAGATACGAGCATAAGGAATAAGTTCACAGATACATGAGTGGCTCGAAGACTTCATAAGTAATAGAACCTAATATGTTGTCCTCAATGGCAAGTGTTCATCGAAGACAAGGGTAACGTCAAGAGTGCCCCAGGGAAGTCTGATAGGACTGTTGTTGTGCTCTATATACATAAATGATTTGGCAGACAGGTTTGGCAGCAATATCCAATTGTTTGCTGTTGATGTGGTGTACTGTAAGGTGTTGAAGTTGAGTGACTGTAGGAAGATACAAGATGACTTAGACGAAATTTCTAGTTTGTGTGACGAATGGCAGCTATCTCTAAATGTGGGAAAATGTAAGTTAATGCGGATGAGTAGGAAGTACAACCCTGTAACGCTAGGTACAGTATTACTAGTGTTCTGCTTGACACATCAAGTCACTGAAGTATCTGGGCATAATGTTGGAAAGCAATATGAGACGAAACAAACATGTGAGAACTGTGGCAGGGAAGGTGAATGGGCAACTTCGTTTTATTGGGATAAACTGGGAAAGAGTGGTTCACCTGTAAATGAGACCACATATAGGACACTGGTGTGACCTATTCTTGAGTACTGAATGAGTGTTTGGGATCCTTATCAGGTCGGACTGAATGAAGACAACAATTCAATTCAGAGGTGCGCTGCTAGATTTGTTACCCGTAGGATTGAACAACACATAAGTGTTATGGAGATGCTTCGGCAACTCAAATGGGAATCCCTGGAGGGAAGGCAACGTTCGTTTCAAGAAACACTGTTCAGAAAATTTAGAGTACCAGCATTCGAAGCTGACTGCTGATCTATTCTACTGCCACCAACATACATTATGTGTCGGTACCACAAAAATAAGATATGAGAAACTGGGGCTCATTTGGAGGCATGCAGACAATCGTTTTTTCCTTGCTCTATTTGGGAGCAGAACACGAAAGGAAATGACTAGTAATGGTTCGGAGTACCCTCCTCCACACAACATACAGTAGCTTGCAAGGTATCGATGTAGATGTAGATATAGATGTAGATCTATCTTTGAGACTGGATGTGGTGAGTTGATGTTAGTCAAGAATGCCTTTAAGACGACAAAGATACCATCATCAAAACCACACTGAATTTGAATGAGGCCATGTAGTAGGGCTATGAGAAGCAGGATATTCTTTCTCCAACATTGAAGAAACACTTGGCAGGAATGTAGCTACTAAACATGACTGCCAGGAGAGTGGTCACGAGGATGTACAGTTGCAAGAATAACAGGCTTCTGACTGCCACGTGGCACTACCAAGAGGGAACATCATTGTGTTTGGCATATGGCTCTGGCACATTGTACTGCATTTGCAGCAGCAATTTGAGCAGCAGTTGGCACCACAGGAACACAACAAACTGTTACAAATTGGTTACTTAAAGGAAAACACCAAACCAGATGCCTTGTAGAAGGCACTCCACTGACCCTTAAGCACCACTGTTTGCAGTCTCGGTGGTGTCAAATGAGGGCTCATTGTAGGGCAGGGTGGAGGTCGGTTGTGTTTTCGGATGAAATCTGGTTCAGTCTCAGTACCAGTGATGGCTGTGTGTTGATTAGAAGGAGGCCAGCTGAGTGCCAGCAACCAACCTGTCTGCATGCTAGACACACTGGACCTACAACTGGAATTATGGTCTCGGAAGCGTTTTTGCGTGATGGCAGGAGCACTCTTGTGTGTATCCCACACACCCTGACTGCAAACATGTACATCAGTCTGGTGATTCAACCTGCTGTGCTGCCACTCAAGAACAACATTCCAGGAGGTGTTTTCTAACAGAATAATGTACACCCACATACTGCTGTTGTAACAGAACATGCTATATGGAGTATCAACATGTTGCCTGGCCTGCTGAATCACCAGATCTGTCTCCAGCCGAGCACATACTGGACATCATTGGACAACAGTTCCAGCACCATCCACAAACAGCATTAACTATACTTCTATTGACTGATGATGTGCAACAGGGATGAAACTCCATCCCACAAATTGACGTCTGGAACCTGTGTAACACAATGCATGTGCATTTGCATGTTTGCATTCAACATTCTGAGGGTCACACTGGTTATTAATGTACCAGCATTTCACATTCATAATGACTTATCTCATGCTTACATTAACATGTGATCTTGCAATGCTAATCACTTACATATGTTACATAGACAAATATCAAGTATGTAGGAAAAGATAGATTCCTGATTACTGTAAAGATGATGCACTAAGTTGCAGACAGGTACAATTAAAAGAAACTTACACATAAGTTTTCAGTCACAAACATCATTGGAAAAAAAGAAACATATGCCATTCATTCACACAAGTAAGCATACCTCATGCACACATGACCATCAACTCTGGCCGCCTGGGCAGAATGCCATACTGCTGGAGTTGGTGATCATGTGTGTATGATGTGTGCTTGCTTGTGTGAATGAATGGTGTGAGATTCTTTTTTTCTGGCAAGGACTGTAACCAAAAAATTATGTGTGAATGTCTTTAGATTGTTCCTGACTGCAACTTAGCATGTCATCTTTACAGTAAGTAGCAATCTATCTTTTCCTACATTTTTGATATTGCCATATGGAATTATCATTGTCTGATTTTACCTGGACAAATGTATTCCCATAATTTCAATACTATATATTTAATATTTTTTGGTGTTGTGACTTTTTTTTCATCAGTACTTTTGCGTGAATCTGGGGCAGAGTGTCAATCTTACCATGTCTACTAGTAAAATATAAAGTTTAAACAGCATAAAGAAACTTAAAATTAAAAAGAAAACAACAACAACACAAAAAACCTCAAAGTAAAAAAAAGTATTGTCCCTTTAAGTTTACATTAAGTAGTAATACTTTGATCCTAGCATCATCAGATCGGGGGTCCGCAAGTAAATAAAATAAAAATAGAATACATCTAAAAATTACAAAGTACAAAATTCAAATACAAGTAAGCTAGCTAGGCAATGCAGGTAAATATCAAAACAATATATGATTGTTGAGTCTATGTCTTAATTACTTTACTCCAAAAAACTGACCGTGTGAAACCCAACTTGCTCTTTTCTCACATGACATACAAAAAGCTTTGGATCAAGGCGATCAGGTAGATGCTGTATTTCTTGGTTTCTGAAAAGCATTTGACTCAGTACAGCACCTACACTTATTGTCAAAAGTAAGATCATATGGGATGGAACTGGATTGAGGACATTTTGGTAGGGAGGATGCAACATGTTATCTTGAATGGAGAATCATCATCAGATGTAGAAGAAACTTCACCCCAGGAGCATGTTGTGACCCTTGCTGTTTATGTTGTATATTAATGACCTGCAGACAATATAATAGTAGAATCATGCTTTTTGCAGGTGATGCAGTTATCTATAGTGAAGAACTATCTGAAAGAAGCTGTGTAAGTATTCAGTCAGATTTTGATAAGATTTCAAAATGATGCAGAGATTGGCAACTTTCTTTAAATGTTCTGAAATGTAAAATTGTGCACTTCACAAAATGAAAAAATGTAGTATCATATGACTATAATATCTATGAATCACAGTTGTAATCAGCCAACTCATACAAATTCCTGGATGTAACACTTTGTAGGGATACGAAATGGAATGATCACATAGGTTCAATCATGGGTAAAGCAAGTGGTAGACTTTGATTTATTGGTAGAATACTCAGAAAGGGCAATCAGTCTGTAAAGGAGATTGCTTACAAATCTTTCATGTGACCAATTGCTGAAGTGTGTGGGACCAGTACCAGTTTGGACTAACGGGGGATACTGAAAGTACATAGACAAGGGCAGCACGAATGCTCACAGGTTTGTTTAATCCATGGGAGAGTGTCACAGAGATACTGAAGGAACTGAACTGAAAGACTCTTGAAGAGAGACGTAAACTATCCCAAGAAAGCCTACTAACAAAGTCTCAAGAACCAGCTTTAAATGACTGCTCTGGGAATGTAATAAAACCTCATATGTATCTCTCACATAGGGATTGTGAAGATAAGATTAGAATAGTTAACGGTACTGCAAACACAGAGGCACAGAGGCATTCACAAAATCATTCTTCCCAGGCTGCATATGTGAATGGAGCAGGAAGAACCCCCAATAATTGGTAGAATGGGAAGTAACCTCTGTCATACAGCTCACAGTGGTTTGCAGAGTATGAATGTAGATGTAGATGCAGATATAGACGTAGAAAAATCTGCAATATAGACACAACCATCAACGATGCTTGACCTCACGCAACTGCCCATTTGGATTGCTGCACTTGGTCATACACTGCGTGACTCAGGCTTGCAGTTTAATGAAGCATGAGTCAGTACACTATCATCAAATTTTTGCAGAGCATAAGTGTTGCAAAATAGATTAATGCACAAAACTAAGTTTTCATGTAACTATGTAAAAATATGATATAAAATAAATAGGTAACGCTATTCTTTAACAATGTTAGGCTAATTAAAGGCAGATTGGTTTTCATATTTTATGTAATGAGTACTTATATCTTCACTACCTATTTTGAGGTGCGAATGTGGGATGTGCAAGACTGGAGAGATGATACCAGGCAGAAGAGGCTTATATGCAGCAACAATAAAAGCATGCTGTTCTAGAAAGGACAGGTGCTGTTAACTACTTATATTTTTTATTTACTTAGTGGTCCCCCGTCGTGACGATGCTTGGATCAAAATATTACTACTTGTATTAAACTTTAAGGGGCAGTTTTCTTTTTTTAAATTTTTTGTTTAAGTTTTATTCTCATTGTAATTAGTGAAGTGTGGGAATGAGGTTGTTATAACATACATGTATGACCACACACTTTTTCTTTTACTAACACCACTACCATTAATAATTATCTGCTGCTTTCTTTGAAGAGGAGAGCTACTGTGCTGCACGTTTTGACATGTTCACCTTTTGAGAGTTCTTACATCATTTTGATGTGCTTTTTGAACCACTGTTAATATATGACATTCACGGCAGTGTATCCCACTTTAAAACACAAGAAACTAAATGTACTGGGTGGTTATAATTAAAGTGCAGCTACTCACAGATGCCCAGTGTTGGCTGTAATTATCATATGGTAGCAAAACTTGGTGGATATTCTAATGCAATAATGCAGAAGCAGTTTATGCTGAAAAAAAAAAAAAGACCAGTTTCATTTTTGACCACCAGGTGGAGATCTGGCACTGTTAGTACAAGAAAGACATACATAAATGTTTCCACGTGTAATGGATTAGGAACAGGGCATAAAAGGTCAAACAAGTGAGAAAGGCATAATGTTTATTTTATTATGAACTGCTTCTTAACAATTTGTTCAATATGAGCACCGGAGATGTCGACAAGATACTGTACAGTACCAGATTTGCAGCTGGTGGCCAGAAGTGGAACTATTTTTTTTCAGCATAAATCAGTTCCACATATTGCATTTACGTATCTAATAAGTTTCACAGCCATAGGATAATTAAAGCTGACACTGGACCTCTGTGAGTAGCTGCACTTCAATTATAGCCACTCGATATATCATTGTTGCTTTCAGGTTTATAAAAAAGAAGCATGCACAGAGCTCCACAGTCAGTCCATCACTACCATTCACATAGATACTAGGTGAAAAAATAAATAAGGTTATGACAGTAGACACTAAAGATGATACGAAAAGGGTGATAGTATAATTCATTAATTTAAGTGCAAGGAATGTGTGTATATTGCAAAGTGTGACCACTGAAGCACCATTTAGCTTTTCGAAGTCATCCATTAAGTTGCTGCTAATGGCAGATGATGACTGCAGGATTTTTGTTTTTTCAGTGAATTTACTAAGCCCTGTTGTCCTAAATATTCTGTAACAAATTATGCCAGAATATGTCAATGTTGCAGCTGGAAGACTATGGATTTGATGAGAGGGTGTTGATGAATATAAAAGTTCAAATGGCTCAAACTTAAAAATATGTGCAAAATGATCCTTGAAATACATAAAAATTATGGAAAATTATGATTTGAATGCAATTGACTATTATTTATTTCCTAAACAACTCAGGCCTGTTGTATGTGACATTATAATGTATCTGACAAGTTGCCACCAGTGTTTCACTGTGATGACTTTATTTCCGAGTATGACTATTGTGATAAGCATTTCAGTTAAATGGAGACTGTCATCTTAATGGACCACATCCTATTAAATTGCACAATGAAGTCCCTGTAAGGGAAACAAATAAAATAAATTGTTTAAACTTGCTCTTCTTTTTCCTTTCATGTAAAAATGCATAGTCAGTACACCTCAGCCACTTGGTAATAGCGCCATTCTATTTTTACTGCATGTACCTTACTAAGCTATAGTGACAGTGCATCTTTACATACTATGGGTAATATAACTGTATGGGAGCCAGCAGCAGTGGCATAAATGCCAACCATTTGGGTATCTGTTTATCCAAGCAATGAGGCGCTGCTGGGGAGCATCCATGCACAGCTGCAGGGGTGGCCAACAGAGTTAGTTACCACACTAGTAGCAGTGTAATAGACAGTTTTAAGTTAGTTGTAATTTCCCTGTACAGGTCACCTAAGGGTATAACCAATGTATTTTTAGAAAAACTGGACCTGCTGTTACATGTACTTACAGATACTAGATGGATACATTATGATATTGTGATAGGTGGAGATGTGAATGCTGAATTCGATGTCACAACACAAAAACGTACTGTCACTGAACTCCAAAACTTACTAAGACAGTGCAACTTACATTCAGTCAATAACAAACCTACAAGAGAACATGCATGTCTTGACAATATTTTTGTAAATTTTAAAACAACAGAAGAATCATGTTTTGTGACAGTATTTCCATATTCTGATCATGATTCAGTATCTTTAAATTATACAAGTAGGTTCCCTTTGTCCCAGAAGTTGTGGTCACTAGACCAGTCACAGATGAGAAAATTGACAGGTTTCGTACGTCCCTTTCTAACAGAGATTGGTTTGGCCTGTGTTATGATAAGACACATTATACTCTAAGCAATTATCTGCCAGCAAAGGTACTATTTGATAGGTTTCTCAAAGCATTTTTGGGACACTTTAATGACTGCATACCAATAAAGAAATGCAAAGTAACTGACAGAGTCCTAAAAGCAAAAGTTCCAAATAGACAAAATACATAGTACACAAAACAGCTGTCTACTATGAAAAATCAAGTTATGTTGTTGTACAATATTTATAAAAATCTGAAAACCAACCATGCTAAACTAGCCTATGTTAGATCTAGGAATGAGTACAAAAAAGCAATTGTGGAAGCCAAACAAGCACACAATCTCAGAAGTATTGAGAAATCCACCAATAAGTGCAAAGCATCATGGACTCTAATAAATAGTGTCACCAAAGATAAAAGAAGTGACAAAATTAGTATCTCTCCCCAGGAATTTAATGACTTTTTTATTAAATCAGTTGAGGAAGTAGGAAGTACTATAATTAAACCTGAAATAAGCTCATCACAGTTACTGTCAAAAAATATTGCTAGGTCATCAACAAACACAAGTACCTTCAATTTTTCTGAGGTCTCACCTGGTTTTGTGTTAAGAATAGTGAAGCAGTTAAAATCATCAGACAGTGTAGACATATATGACCTGTCTTGTAACATGCTTAAGAAAGTAATAGACTGTATAGTGTACCCCCTAACATATTGTATAAACAAGTGTATACTGGAGGGTTTTTTTCCCTGATGAGCTTAAACTGTCTAGGGTAGTTCCAGTACATAAAAAAAGGAGATAAAAATTCTGTCTCAAGTTACAGGCCAATATCCATAGTCCCAGTTTTCTCAAAAGTTCTAGAATGCATAATTTACCAACAATTATCTGTTTACTTTGATAACATAGGATTAATAAGTGGATCACAGTATGGCTTTAGGAAAAACCTGTCAACCATTGATGCCATAGACAATGTTGTTAAATACATCCATCAAGTATTTGAAGATAAATGCTTTGCCCAAGTGACTTTTTGTGACCTAAGCAAAGCCTTTGACTGTGTAGAACATACACTACTACTCGAAAAAATGGACTTTTACGGTGTTAAAGGTAACAGCCTTAAGCTATTAAGATCATATTTACAAAACCGTAAGCAAGCCGTCTGTGTTGGGAAAGAAATGTCCAGTATAGAACAAGTTGAGGTAGGTGTTCCACAGGGATCCGTGCTGGGCCCTTTCCTTTTCCTAATAATGATAAATCACCTGCCATCATTTATCAAATCCAGAACAGTACTCTATGCTGATGATACAACATTTCTGAACAGCAGTAATGATCTTAATAGCCTTAAAACATGTGTTACAGAGGCAATTGAGGAAGCTTCACTCTGGTTTAAAGCAAATGGGTTCTTGCTTAATGAAAGCAAAACCCAGCAGATGGTATTTAGTTTAAAAGACAAGTTTCCATCAGATGATCCTAGTTGTGTTAAATTTTTGGGAGTATATTTGGATGATAAACTTTCTTGGAATCCACATATTAAGTATATTAGCGGTAAATTGTCTAGGGTAATCTATTTGTTAAGGCGATTAATGCACTGTGTACCTAAAAATTATGTTAGAGTATCTTACTACTCATTTTTCCAAAGCATCATATCCTATGGTATTATTTTATGGGGAAACTCCACTTGTGTGCATGATATACTATTGCTGCAAAAGAAAGCTATTAGGATAATTACAGGCTCACCATACAAGGCTCATTGTAAACCTTTGTTTACTCAACAAAAAATCATGACAGTAATAAACCTATATATTTATTATGTTTTAATCTACACAAAAAAGAACTTACCTAAAGTAAAACGCAGGGCAAATATACATTGTTACAGCACTAGGGCAAACAGCTCTATCTATACGCCCTACCACAGACTGTCAAAATCAGTTAACAGTTATGAACTTATGGGCCACAAATTATTTAACAAACTTCCACAAGGTATACAAAATTTACCAGAGCAACAATACAAACAAACACTTTATGACTGGTTAGTTGTAAACCCATTCTACAATGTAAAGGATTTCATGACCCGTGATATTAACTTCCACAAGGTATACAAAATTTACCAGAGCAACAATACAAACAAACACTTTATGACTGGTTAGTTGTAAACCCATTCTACAATGTAAAGGATTTCATGACCTGTGATATTAAACTGTAAAGTTCTTAACAATTCTGTCCTTCTATAGCATGTACTGTACTGTACTGTATTATATGTATGACTTTGTCTATTGCTGTAATGGCTTAAAGACAATAAAATTATTATTATTATTATTATTATTATTATTATAGTGTGGATGGGGTAGAGCAGGTAGCTGCCTCCACCCTGGCCAAGTGTAGTGCTGGAGCACACAATGGAAGATATTAGTTTTTAATAAAGTGCATAGCTCTCCTACCCCAATATAGGGACATTCCTGCCATTATTTACTATGGTATTACAGTATCAGGGTTGCCAACATTTCTTTCAAGATGGCCGCCGAGTCAGGTCACAGGTCTTTCCTTCGTCCGTTAAAATAACTTATTTAAGAGGAAATAGTGTCAAATTTAAATTTTCTTCGTCTTGTATACTTGCTGTAGTGTCAGTTCTTGTCACACAGTTGAATATTAGCGTCCCAGTAGCGCTTGTTCTTGAAAAAACGTGTTCTTTAGCTGAGGTCCCGATAATCGCGACATAACCCGAAATTTTGTGTGACATAAACACAAAAAATTCTATTCAAGACCTCTTGACAGTGAAAAATTCGTTTAAAAAAGACTGCTACTAATTTCATCAGTGTCTATTGTTGCAATAAAAGTGTAATTAAACGTTTCTAAATCGTATTTAATTGACACTTTTCGTATTGTATACTATAGTTCAATTCTTTTATCTTGGCGTGTAGCGCATCCCGCCCAGACGCAGGAGATTGCTGCGTTGCCAGTTGCACATGACGCACACGCCAGTAGAAGCAGCGCCATAGTATAGTATAGTTCGCAAACTTATGTTTAGGGGGGAGCGCGCAGTTCATGAAGTAAAGCCACCACGGCAGCTGCTACAAAGACGTGCTCCCCGCATTCCGCGCCATTTTGTCACTGCACTGCTCGCCTGTGCAGACACATGGTGTTCTGACTGCTTTGACACACTTATCATTCGATTTCCGATTAACTATTTGGCCCAAAAATTTGAGTTTTACACATCTTCTTGACTGATACCTTCCCCCCATAAATGACTTAATTTTGTTTCGATGTTCAACACAGTTATTATGCAGCATTAAATGTAGTAAACTACTGCACGAAATTTTGAAGAGTTTGCAGAGGTAAAAGTCCATAGCGTATACTTTCCGTATGGTCGATTTTAGTTGCCACAATGTTGAGTATGAAATGTGGACAAGATACCTAAATTTCATATAAAATTTACTGTATAACAATATCTCATTTAATTTAAGTACCACATAGGTGTCGTATGTAATATTGAGAAATATTCCATCTATCGTGACTGTAACAAAATTTATAATATTACTTGAAAACACAGCTCTTCGGCTGCGCAGGTAAAAAATTCTCAATTTTACCTAGGTTTCAACTGCTCTAAGGCAGCCTTCATCAGAAGTAAAAAAAAATTACATTACCTATAACAGAGTTTTGGAATAACATAAAAATTATTAAATTAAACATATGTAATAAAATCACATCAATAGCTAACTGCTACGGTACAGAAGACAAAGAAAGCGTACTTACATAGAGCAAAAAGTTATGAAATGATTTAGAGCAACAGTACTCACGCTAAAGATAAAAATATATTTGTACATTATAAAATTTTCCTAGGAATGCACAACTTGATTAAGACGCGCCGCTAAGGGTCGCGTGTGCGGCCGGCACTGTAAGTAGCATCAGACTGACAGGCGCGCGTGCCGTCGATGTTAGTAAGTCGGCACCTTGTATCGCGCCATCTAGTATTGAATGCTTGTAATTTACAGTGACAACAGCCAGAAGCATTGAAACAGGAGTGCACGTATTGTGCTGATTACATTATGTCAGATAGTATGTAACAGATCGAAAGTTGAACAAAATTTTATACTGTAAAACAGGGAGAGAGAGAACAATATTTAAGGCTACAGTATGGGAAGCATAATAGCAATATTCCGTGTTAAGTGATTTTAAGCAAGGGCTTTACACCATCAAAGAAATTTTTATCACGTAATTGTAATTGCTCATTGAGGATTAAATGGTCGTTACGGGAAAAATGTTTGAAAATTTCCAACTGTTCAAGAATATCAAGTCTGAAGCCTTTCTTTTCCGTATGTAAGATACTAATATCATGAACATCTTTAGGTTTGTTTCCTGTGATAAGAAGGTGGTCAGCAAATGACAAATTATGTACGTTCGTACCTTTTTTCCCTAATACATGCTCTTTATATCTAATCGAAAAATCTCGTCCAGTCTGTCCTATATAATAAGTTGAGCAAGTGTCACAGGTGATTTTATAAATGCCTGAGTTTTGCAGAGGCGACCGTCTTGGTTTTAAATTATGGATAAGATTATTTTTGCCGTCCGCACACGCGACCCTTAGCGGCGCGTCTTAATCAAATTGTGCATTCCTAGGAAAATTTTATGACGTACAAATATATTTTTATCTTTACTGTGAGCACTGTTGGTCTAAACCATTTCATAACTTTTTACTCTACATAAGTATGCTTTCTTTGTCTACTGTACCGTAGCAGTTAGCTATTGACGTAATTTTATTCAATATGTTCAAATTAATAATTTTTATATTATTCCAAAACTCTGTTATAGGTAATGTAAAAATTTTTTACTTCTGACGAAGGCTGCCTTAGAGCAGTTGAAATCTAGGTAAAGTTGAAAATTTTTTACCTGCGCAACCGAAGAGCTGTATTTTCAAATAATATTATAAATTTCGTCTACGGTTGCTGCATTATCGGCCATGTTCAAAGCTGTAACAAAAGTTTTATTTACACCGGGCACGTTTGGCTTTATTTTAAATCACTTCAGTCAATGAAAAGGAAGTAGACAAAATACATTAAACAAAACTGTGGACTAACAAAAACATTAGGACTTGAATAAACCGTCTATCAGTGAAGTGCTCTGAGCTATGTCAAATATAATATTTGTGTGTGGCACACACAAACAGCATTTATTTACTAAAACACTGATCAGCCGACACAAACGTTGAATATTGTGTTACCACAGCACAAAACTATGAAAGGTGACTTAGCAATGGAGGAGATAAAATACTGTCCGCTGAAGATGCTTCAAAAGAGAAAAACGTCCCTGGTCGAAAAAGACGCTTATTACAGTTGCACAAGAGGAATATATTTCAATACCATTGGTAAAACTGCGACTGTGGAACAAAAACAAGAAAGATAACATGAGTGCCATTGTGTAGGTGCCATACCTTTCATTGATTGAAGTGCTTTAAAATGAAGCCAAACGCTCCCAGTGTAAATAAAACTTTTATTACAGTCGCGAAAGACGGAATATTTCTCAATATTACATACGACACCTATGTGGTACTTAAATTAAATGAGATATTGTTATACAGTAAATTTTATATGAAATTTAGGTATCTTGTCCATACTCTATGGACATTTACCTCTGCAAATTCTTCAGAATTTCGTGCAATGGTTTACTACATTTAATGCTGCATAACAACTATGTTGAACATCGAAACAAAATTAAGTCATTTATGGGGGGAAGGTATCAGTCAAGAAGATGTGTAAAACTCAAATTTTTGGGTCATACAGTTTTTGTGAAATCGAATGATAAGTGTGTCAAAGCAGTCGGAACACCATTGTCTGTACAGGCGAGCAGTGCAGTGACAAAATGGCGCACAGCGCGGAATTCGGGGAGCACGGCTCTGTAGCAGCGAAAGGGTTCATGAAGAGACAAAGCACTAGAAATTTCAAAAAATTACATTCAAACGAATAAAATTCATGAAGTAAGACACTTCGATATTGTTTTTAAATAAAGAAAATATTAAGCTCTGCACAGGGTTTGAAATCATAACTTTCTGCTTAGCGGGCCAATACCTTAGCTGTTATGCTAATGCAGCTCGTCCAACTATATCTCTGTCAGGACTCTCAAACGTCACGCAAAATACTGACAAACACTGTTCGTATGACTATGAATTACTCACGCTTCGTCAAAGTACGATAGGAAATAAACAATTACCGTTGTTCTTTATTGCGAAAAAACAGTTCGTGAGATTGATACAAACACCTTTCCTTGCTATTGCCTGAATTAGGAGGCTTATTGCTTCTTTGGTTTAATTAATTAATAGAATATGAAGCAACTGGTATAAAGAATGGTTTTTCCAAACTTTCTATAAAAGAAAGTCTGCTATCAAGACATTGCTTTTGTTCTATTACTTTATTTACGACTGAACGTTTCTAAAACTGAAGACACTCGTCTGTGCTCTGCACTGCAGTCGAGATCTGGCAACGTCGTCCTCTGTTCATTGGCTGACTGTGTTTCGTGACATCAGATGCGCAGAACGAACGTAAACTCGGCCGCCGTCATAAATGACGCGCGCTTTAGTTAGATAGATGCGATCTAGGTCTAAATTTTCCGAGTTATAAACGTTCGAAAACCTGATCAACCACGCTTGATAATGCAAATTCTCTAAATGCAAATTAATTATAAATTCATTCTTCTGTCATTGTAGCCTATCTCTAAATCAGTACAAAAACCTTTGTGTCGTTTTTTGTTTACACACAGCTAATCTCGCGTCCTTCACAAATTTAAAACATTCTTTAAACTTAATTGTTCTATCGAAACTGGCCATGAGTGAGAAATGTGGGAGCTGTTATAGGGTAGTGAGAAGAGGGATTTGTTGCCAATCTTGTAGGAAATATTTTCACTGGGGGGGGGGGGGGGGTTCAGTTGGGAGAATGTTGGGAGAATAGAAGAGGATTCCTCCTGCAACTACAGAATATGCAGTAGGAACATTTTGATTGGGGAACAGGAAATGAAAATCTGTGCCCTTCAGGCACAGTTGGAGAAAGCGTGGAAGGAACTCATAAGGGTCAAGGGAGGTAGGGTGGAGGAGGGTGGTTGGGAACTGGCAGCTGGTAGGAGGAAAGGAAGAAAAAGAATGTGTGATTTGACAATTTTATCATCAGCACCAAAAACAGGTATCTACCACTGCCTGAGTTAAGTGAAGAAGAGCCTCAGGTAAAACGAGGAGCAGGAAATGTGCAGCACACTTCTACTGAGGTCAAGAAGCTTAGGAACGTACAAAGTGTTAGAAAGAAGAAAGTACTGCTGCTAGGTAGTAGCCGTGGGCGAGGTGTAGGCCCTCAGCTACAGGAAAGTTTAGGTTGGTTGGTTGGTTATTGGGGAAGGAGACCAGACAGCGAGGTCATCGGTCTCATCGGAGTAGGGAAGGACGGGGAAGGAAGTCGGCCGTGCCCTTTGAAAGGAACCATCCCGGCATTTGCCTGGAGCGATATAGGGAATTCACGGAAACCTAAATCAGGATGGCTGGACGCGGGATTGAACCACCGTCCTCCCGATTGCGAGTCCAGTGTCTAACCACTGCGCCACCTCACTCAGTGGAAAGTTTAGGGGCAGCGTATGAGGCCACCAGTTTCTTCAAGCCAAATGCAGGGCTAAGTCATGTGATAGAGGACCTAGGGTTTTTATGTAAGGACTTTACAAAAGAGGACCATGTAGTGATAGTGGGTGGGGCAGGAAACAGTTTGGGCAGGGATGGGGCATTTGACATAGGTGGTGATCTGGACAAGATAACTTCCCTCACTCATTGCACCAACATACACTTTGTTCAGCTGTTCTGGCATCATGATCGACCACACCTTGATGGAGCTGTGACGTGAATCAATGGGGGGTTAGGCTCTGAGGATAGTGAACTTTGCTCATGTTTCTGTGGTGCCATCAGGACTATCAACAGATGGGGTTTCACTAGGCATGGCCTACACCTAAACAGGACTGGGAAGGGAAGATCGGTACAGCTGATTCATGAAAGTATAGGGGTGAATCTCAGGCCACACGTGGTCAAATACCTGTTGTCACGGGTAGGAGAAGTAGGTCTTTTTTAGGATAGATCCAGACAACAGGTTCTCCTGCCTAAAGAGTATCTCAAGCACTTTAAAAAATAGTAAAACAATCACTCGCAAGAAAGATTTTAACACCTCAAATATCACATATACCAGATATCACAAAGAAAAACGAAGATGCCAGCCTGGTCGCCACTCACTCCAAATGAGGTCCGAAACATCATTGAATCAACTAAAAGGAAGAAAGCAGCGGGACCGGACATGATTTACAATGAATACCTTAAAGTCACAGCCCATCTGCTAGCACCAACATGGACAAAACTATATAACAAACGCATTGAAACAGCAAAAATCCCAGGCCAGTGGAGAAAATCAATGGTAAGGGGAACGTACAAAGGGAAGGGCAACCCAAAGGACACAAACAAATACAGAGGAATAGCCTTGGAAAACAACCCTTTTAAGGTAGTCACAAAACTAATCAAAGGAAGAATAAGACACACTTTGGAAGAACACCTCCCAGAATCTCAATTCGGGTTCAGGGAAAAAAGATCCACTATCACAGCAGTGGAGCTGCTCTTAAAAAACATATGGGAAACCATCGATAAGAAGCAAAAATATTATGCTGTATTCATAGACTTCACAAAGGCCTTTGAGCTCCTCGATCGATCATTAGTAAAAAGGATGCTCGACAAAACCCTGGGAAGAGACAGCGTCTGGATGAGTATCATAAACTGCATAAATGAATGGAACGAGATAAGGATCTCAGACAACCTCAACCTGTCTGAACCAATAAGGCAGACAAACGGAGTACTCCAAGAAGACCCAGTAAGACCACTCCTGTTCATTCTGGTAGCAAAGGACATTATGGAAATCGCTCAAGACGAAGATGTTGAAGCATATCCCTACGCGGACGACATTGTGATAGGCTCAAAAAACTTAAAGAAACTACAGGAGACTACAGAAGACATGGAAAAATGATACACAAAACACAAGTTCGTAATCAACACCGACAAGATGGAAATGATGGTATTCAGATCAGGCGGGCAAATCCCAAAAACGACAAGAATTGCACTACAATGAAAGCAAATATCTATCACAAAAGATTACAAATATCTAGGGATAACACTCCAGCTGTCCGCAAAGTGCTTCACTAAACACACAACAGAGAAAGTGACACAAGCCATCAGAGCAATAAACGAAATAAGTTCCATTAGAACACTAAATCTAGACACAGCTATGGCACTCTTCAAATAAAAAATAATACCGATATGGGCTTATGGGATAGAAATCATATGGATACACCTAAATGAAAAGAACTTAGAAGCATTGGAAAGAGTAAAGGCAACCTATATCAAAAGAGCATTAGGGGTAGCAAAAATCACAAGATCAAGATTAGTCTACCTTCTCACCCGAGAATCTTTCCTCCTAGAGGATCTAAGGACGAGGTTCTTACTTCCAAACACATCAGCATTGGAGAACCTACTAAGATCACTACTCAAGAAAAGAGAGGAAGTTCCAATGGAATTTTATGGATCCGGGGCCATGATCGACCACACTTGGACAGCAGCAAATTTTGAGATGAGACACGTATTTACAAGACTAACAGTACACGGATTCCACCATGAAATTTGTGAAAATACAACATACCACGAACAGTCAAACGTTTGCAAGTGTACACTATGTGGACAGTCTTGTGAGAGATACCATATAGAAATATGCAACAAGAGGACCAGATCAATTAGAGACTATGCAATAAATGGTTCAAATGATAATCTGTTATAATACCTGCACTCAATGTAATCTACTATTAAGAATTATGCAGACACTCAATACATCCTTGTGATTCACTCTCAAACGATTGTAATCTAATGTATAACTATCATGGCTATTTTGTGCAATAAATTGTTTATAAAGAAAAACAAACCATTGGAAAGAGTAACATGGGACATTTCACAGACTTAACAATCCTCCGTCAAAACATACAATCAATAAAAAATAAAATACAACTATTGGAAGTTGAGCTCCATTCTTTGAACTGCACAGTAGTTTGTATTACTGAGCACTGGTGTAGAGACACAGAAATCCAACATGTAGTATTATCATTGTATGAAAAGGCAAACTCTTAATGCAGAACTACTTCAAGGGTTGGAGGACCATGCATTTATATCAGGAAAGGAACACAGTTCAAATCAAGATATGACCTCAGTACAGTAAGTAAAGACAACCACTTTGAAATATCAGCTATTGAATTAACAAGGCTTGATATCACCAAGAAATTAATCATTTTGTGTATGTATAGATCTGGCAGTGGTAGTGTGGACACTTTTTTCAACAAGTTAACAGAAGTTCTAGATAAAGTTTCAAGTACAATGGTCAACATAATTCTGTGTGGGGACATTAACATCAACGCTAATATCATAACTGAATCCAGCATCACCTTCATAAACATCCTTCAAAGTTTTGACATGTCCCTATTGGTCGATAGTGCAACAAGACTTACCACAACAACTTCAACAGTAATTGATCATGTGGCCACAAATATGGACAGGGAAAAATGTGATGTAGCTGTAAAAGATCTCGGACTATCAGACTGTCTCTGTCAAATAACAACAGTAAAGTCAGGCATCAAATTATTCCCTAAACTACAAGCCTACAAACGACATCTATCAGAAATCAAAATAAAAGATTTTTCAAAAGAACTAGAAAAACAAAGCTGGGATGGAGTGTATAAGAAAACCAATGTGAATATGAAATTCTCTAAATTCTCCACATTCTTTAAACTGAACTTTGAAAAATGCATTTCCAAAAGTATGCATGTCTGTATCAACATCTCATAAAAACAGATGGATAACAGCAGGTATTCTGAAGTCCTCCCAAACACTTAAACACCTCAGTTCCATGAAAAAGATTCTCAATGATCCAGAATTCTTAAATTTCTATCATAGATACAAAAAGATCTGTAGGAAGGTGCTGATTGCTGCAAAAAAGTAATTTAATGACAAAATAATATATAATTAAGAGAATAAGAGCAAAGCAGTCTGGTATGTTATAAAAAAGGAAATGGGGAGAGGCAAACAAATGCAGAATAACATACTGCTAAGGGAGGGGGATAAAGTAATAAATGATCCACAGCACGTAGCAAACTATGTAAATGAGCGTTTTTCAAGTATTGCAGAGAGGTTACAGCGAAAATTCCCCAGAATAAATATAACACCTGTAAATAATCTTGCACTAAATACAATGATGTTACTTCCAACCATAAAGAATGAAGTCAGTAAAACAATTCAAAAACTAAAACATAAAAAGTCATTAGGCTTAGATGAAGTACCAGTGTGTGTACTGAAACGATGCATAGGGATTATACAAGGCCCCTTAACAAATATAATAAATGAATCCTTCACATCAGGGCATTTCCAGAGCAGTTAAAACAGGCAAGAGTAGTACCTTTGCTTAAGAAAGGTACTGCAGAAGACATAGAAAATTACCGGTCCACTTCCCTGCTGTCAGCATTCTCAAAAATAATAGAAGCAATTATAAAAGCCAGATTAATGAATTACCTGAATAAATACAATCTTTTAGGTGAATCATAGTTTGGTTTCCGAAGTGGCAAAAATATGGATTCAGCCAAAGTAGAATTCACTAAAGTTGTACTTGATGCTCTTGATAAAGATGAGTGTGTCACAGGTATATTTTTGGATCTTTCTAAGCTGTTTGATACAGTCGACCACAAGATTCTATTAAATAAATTTGAAGCATTAGGAATAATAGGGGTAGCTCATCTTACAGATAGGGTACAAAGAGTAGAGATAACACATACTTCAAATAGATCTAAACATTTAGTAAAACACTTATCAGAACCAAAATACATTCTGCAAGGTAGCCCATATTAGGACCAATACTGTTCCTGATATACATCAATGACTTTCCAAATAGTGCTACTTTTGGTGAAAAAATCCTCTTCGCTGATGACAGCAATTTCATTTCATTTTCATTTAAAATCATCCTTTTCATCATTTGCATGATATAGGAATTGTCATAATACTGTCCAGAATATGCACAAATTGCTATCAAACACACAAAATTAACATTATGTTGAAAATTAAAACATTGAATTAAAACACATAAAATTAACATTATATAATATGTTGAAAATTAAAACATTGAATTAATGTGTTATTCTTTTACTTGCTCCTTTAACATGTACCGTATGTGATGTATTTATATATATTTAGTTCATTTTGGAAAACACATATTACACATAATTTTAGAGTTAAAAAGAGTATAAAAGAGACATAGAACTGACAATGAGAGCATGATATTGACAATGCAACTATCAGTTAGTGATTTAAGGATTCAAAATATTCCTCTATTTTATAAAAACATTTATTATTCATAAACTTTTTTAAATTCTGACTTAAATTTTCCTTCATCTTCTGTTCCCCTGATGCAGAGTGGCAGAGCATTATAAATCTTGATTCCACAGTGGCTCACATGTTTTTCAGTTTTTGTTTTTCTTGTTCTTTCTACGTGCAGATTCTTACAGATACATGTATTGTAGTCATGAAGATCTGATTTTACACGTAAACTACTCAAGTGTGTTCTTGTATGCAGTATGCTTTTTAATATATACATAGATGGTCCTGTATGTATGTTTAGATGCGTGAACAAGGCCTTGCAATGTGTTTGTGGGGAGCTGTGTGTAATAATTCTAATGGCCCTTTTCTGTAATTTAAAAACCTCTCTCAAGCGACATTTAGTTGCACCCCAGAATGTTATTCCATAGGATATAATAGAATCGAGCTAAGCCACATACACTGATCTTGTACACTCTGCACTGCAAACTCTAGAAATTATTCTCAGTGCAAAACGTGCTGAATTGAGTTTTTTGTATATGTATGTGACATGGTATTTCCAGCTCAAGTGCTGATCAATGTACATGTCCAAAAATTTTGTAGACCATACTTTCTCTGTTTCATGGTCACTCAATGATAAATGGTGATCATCCTTCTCATTTACTTTACCATACTGTATGTAATTTGCTTTATTTAAATTGAATGTTAACTTATTAGTGTAAAACCACTGTTGCACACTCTTCAGAACCTTTTCAGCTGTCGTGAATGAGGATTTGCTGTCATCACTTATAATTATGCTTGTATCATTTGCAAATAACATAATTTTTGATGATCTGTTGGGCCTTTCAATGTCATTTATATAGATTAGGAACAATAGGAGGCCAAGAACATTACCCTGAGGGACACCTACTGCCACTTTCTTAGCATAAGAAACCCACTTTATTTTTTGCTTATTCTGAGATGAGGTGAGTTCCACAACCTGAGTTCTATCTTGGAGATAGGATTCAAACCATTTCCTCTCAATTCCTCTGATGCCTATTGACTCCAGTTTGTCAAGGAGAATTTGATGATCTACTGTATCAAAGCCCTTGGAAAGATCTAGGTTGATTCCTACTGCACACTTGTTATTGCCTAAATTTCTAATAATTTTTTCTGTATAGGCCTGTATAGCTGTTTGTGTTCTGTAACCTGTACGAAAACCATGTTGATTATAATTTAGAAGATTGAAGGTGTCAAGGTAGCTTATGAGTCTAATTTTCATCAGTTTTTCAAAAATTTTTGATAAAGATGGAAGGAGGGATATAGGTCTATAGCTTTCTACCTTATGTGTATCCCCATTTTAGAAATTTTCAACCTTTGTGGGAACACCTCTTCACTGAATGATAAATTGGCAATATGTACCAGTGGTTCCAAGATTTGTGTGGCGACTTTTTTTATTATTGACACTGGCACTTCATCCAGTCCTGCAGACATTTTTGGTTTCATACTGTTAATTACTTTCAGTATTTCATATTTATTAGTGGAACTTATTATCATTGACTACTTTTGGAGCTGTTGTTTTCTTTTCTTTGATAAAGTTCTTGCTTAATTTATCAGGTACACTTAGAAAGTAGTTGTTAATGTAATTGGGCAAGACTTCCTTCTTTATTTCAGTATTATCACTAGATTTAAGTACAATATCCTGGTCTTTAGAGCTTTTTCCTATTTCCCATGTGTTCCTTGATTTATTGTCTGACTTACTTATTAGTCTATCATTACTTAATACTTTTGCTAGATTACTTACCCTTCTATATAGCTTTTTGTAGTTACTAACATGTTTTTTTAAAAATTAGGGTCCGTATTGGTTTTCATTTCAGAATTTAGTCTTTTCATAGTCTTGGAAGAGTTTTTACTGCCAGATGTGTGTCTATGGCTAGATGAGTTGATTTTAACTAATCTTTTTGGAAAGCACATTTCATAATTTGTCACGAAAAGAGAGGAGCAAACATTGTATGCAGCATCTGTATCAGTTTGTGACAATACTTTTGCCCAAGATTGGTTAGTCAGTGTGACACCAAATTGGTTGCAGTTTTTGGGAGAGAAAATTCTTTTATACATATGATGTACTGTTTTTGTATGTATTGGAACTATGATCACTTTAATAATAAGTGTGTTATGATCAGATATTCCTAGGTCAATATCTGTGCTTTATATATTTAAAAATATGTTATCTATAAGACTTTCTGAAATGTTTGTTACCCTTGTAGGACTGTTTATATTAGAATATATGTTGAAACTGTGTAGAATATTGAGGAATTTAATTTTAAATGGACTATCTACCAACATATCGACATTAAAGTCCCGACGTACAATTATTGATTCCTTCTTATCATGTATGATCCTCCTCAGTAGTTCTTCAATATTATTTTTAAAAAAATGTCTGCGTCTCCACATGACTGTTATTTTCCTATTTTTTACATTCATTTTCACTGCTGTTGCCTCAAAATGTTTTTCTATGCTCAGGAGTTCAGCTTCAGGCCTGTTTTTCACTTTAATACCTGATTTCACATAAATGCAGACACCCCCATTCCTGCCTTCCTTCCTAGGAAAATGACTAACCAAGGTATATGGGGAAATATTAATGTTTTCTAATTCATAATTTTTGCAGCAATGCTCTTGAACACAAATACAATCAACACAATATTCACTGGCCCCAATCTCGAGATCTAAAGTCACTGAGAAAACAAGAGAACTCCTTGCTGAGAAAGCAAATGAAATTCTCAAGGAATTTTATCTTTGGTCAATAAGTAATAAAGTGACATTGAACATAAAGAAAACTAATGCCACGAATTTCAGTTTGAAGCGGAAAAATTACAATGTTAAATTAAATGTAGATGGCACCTCTGTAGACTGTATTACAAATGCAGAATTTCTAGGAATGAATATTGATTCTCAGTTGAAGTGGTGTGAACACACAATGGTACTCGCAAACAGAATGTCATCAGCATGTTATGCCCTTCGAATCCTATCATCAGTGTGTGACATGCAGTGTCTTTTAGCTACGTATTATTCATATGTACACTCAATTCTTAGCTATGGCATTCTTTTTTGGGGAACAAATGCACAAAATATGAACACAATTTTTAAACTACAGAAAAGAGTCATAAGAACAATAACCAAAAATACTAGTCAAGCTCATTGTAAAGATCTGTTCAAAACAATGGGGATTTCAACTGCTCCATGTGAATACAGCTCTGTCCATGACCATGCAACAAGAGATAGACTCAACCTACATTTACCAAGAAAAAATAAACATAAAACTCAAAACAGCATTTTCTACCAAGGAATAAAACTGTACAGTAAATTACCAATAGAGATTAAAGAAATTCCAAAAATACACTTATTTTAAAAGGCAGCTAAAAAGTACCTCTTATGCAATACATTTTATACATTGAAGGATTACTTAGCTAAAACAGAGTAGGGGTTCGATAAAAAATATTATACTAATAAATAATAATAACAATAATAATAATGATTATGAATAGTCTTACATTCCACATAACACCTTCATTTTGTTTTTTTCCTTCTTTTTTTCCTTTGTAAAAATATTTACCCCCATGGTATGCATGGCACAATACTAACACCTCTTCCTCTTTCTCAGCTCAACATTTCATTCATTATGGAGGTATGATGACCCAGTTTTTCAGGATAGCAAATGGGAAGTTGCAGTACAGAAAATGGCCCAGAGATCACCAGTCTGCGTGTGTGTGTGTGTGTGTGTGCGTGTGTGTGTGTGTGTGTGTGTGTGTGTGTTTAGTGAGTGAAGTGTTATGAAACAATGTGTGTATAATGTGTGCAGTGACTGACAGTGAGATATGAGTGAACAATGTGGCATTACATTATTTAATAAGTTATTTGTAAAAAAAAGTATTGTATACCAGGAGTAAATCTAATGTTTGTCTAATTAGAAGTCTGTAAATATATGTGTATACAAATTAGCTTATTTTAAATTGATCTAAATTTGTAATACTTTGAGATCTCCTATATCCTTGTAAAAAGAGATCTAAGGATGAATGAAGCTACTACTACTACTACTACTACCACTACTTTTAACGCAGGGACAGTGACAATGTAGCAAGAGCATACTTGTTGCAGTGGGCTGATTATTGAACTACTGGGTTGCACTGTAGCACTAGTCGATAAACATTTACATGTGTCTTTGGAGCAATAGTCTACAAAGGAGACTCCTTACAAATCACTTGTGTGACCCATCTTAGAATACTGTTCAAGTGTGTGGTGAATCACAACAGACCAGAATGGGAAGCAAGCTGAACATCTCACTGCCACAAATCTTTAGTTCACTAAGGGCTAGCCACAATCTGGATTCCAGTAGTCTAATAAGAATTAATTGATCTATGTTCTGTATTACCTTAGTACACTAAATATACCACATGCAAACATTCCAAATTAGATGCGAAGAAGATAATGTCAGAAACATACAAAGTAGTAATTTCCATCTAATGGGTAATGTAATATGTAAATAATTTTGAAGTAGTAATATATGAAACCCATAAAACTGAGACAATTGGTAGGAACACCTGAAATTGTCATATTCTGTTTTAATTGACGTATAATGAGAAGTGTAATATCAAGTTGCTCATTTTTGTTTATCCGCCAAAATACATAAAATACTGTTCAGAATGTTATGATAACTGCTATTATCCATCTTTATAAGCAACTTATGTATTAAATTTTACTGATATTTGAAGCAATTATTGACTATAATGAAATAATGAAACATAACTCATGTAAAAAATCACCAAAAGGTACTCTGTGCAATAAAACACAAAATTACCGTAAATTTCAACTGACAGCTCTGTTAAAATGTTTGTTGAAGATATGGTAGGAACACCATCACTAATTTTGTTATTGCACAATTAAAGGTTAATAATTAGCATTGGCGGCTGAAGACTTCCAGCATAAGAAGTCATCTCATTCTGTGAACGGCTTTGTCGAAGAGAGCGGAGAAGCAGACAGAGGTTCAGGGCACTCTCTTGCCCTTGGAGTGAGAACTGCCCCTAAGGTCAGAAGAATCAGCAATGATCAACAGCATGAGGATGCAGAAAGCAATGGAAACCACTGCATTAAAGACACATGATGTGTATCATGGGACATGTGGCCTGTAATTGAAAAAGTGTTATAATGATCTCTCCATTGGCAAAAGATCCCTGATCTATGGGAGGGGCTGCCAAGGGGGAGGTGACTATGAGAAAAAGATTGAATAATCAATGAAAAGATAATGTACTACGAGTCAGGGCATAGAATGTCAGAAGCTTGAATGTGGTAGGGAAGCTAGAAAATTTGAAAAGGGAAATGCAAAGGCTCAGTCTACATATAGTAGGGGTCAGTGAAATGAAATGGAAAGAAGACAAGGATTTCTGGTGAGATATCAACAGCAGCAGGAAATGGTATAATGGGAGTAGGATTCGTTATGAAAAGGAAGGTAGGGCAGAGAGTGTGTTACTGTGAACAGTTCAGTGATAGGGTTATTCTTATCAGAATTGACAGCAAACCAACACCGACTGCTATAGTTCTGTTATACATGCCAATATCGCAAGCTGAAAATGAAGACGTAGAGAAAGTATATGAGGATATTGAAAGTGTAGTACAATATGCAAAGGGAGATGAAAATCTAATAATCATGGGGGACTGGAATGCACTTGTCGGGAAAGGGGTAGAAGGAAAGGTTACAGGAAATTATGGGCTTGAGACCAGGAATGAGAGGGGAGAAAGACTAACTGAGTTCTGTAATAAATTTTAGCTAGTAATAGTGAATACTATGCTCAAGACTCACAAGAGGAGGAGGTATACTTGGAAAAGGGCAAGTGATACAGGAAGATTACATCATGGTCAGACAGAGATTCCAAGATCAGATACTCGATTGTAAAATGTACCCAAGAGCAGATATAGACTCAGATCACAATGTTGTAGTGATGAAGAGTAGCGTGAAGTCTGAGACATTACTCAGGAAGAATCAATATGCAAAGAAGTGGGATGTGGAAGTACTGAGGAATGATGAGATACACTTGAAGTTCTCTAAGGCAGTAGATAAAGCAATAAAGATTAGTCCAGTGAGCAGTACAGCTGAAAATGAACAGGCATCTCTGAAAAAGGCCAGTCACAGAAGTTGGAAAGAAAAACGTGGGTACAAAGCTGGTAACTGCAAAGAAACCATGGGTAACAGAAGAAATACTTCAGCTGATCGATGAAAGGAGGAGTACAAAAATGTTCAGTGAAATTCAGGAATACAGAAATACAAGTTGCTGAGCGCTGAAATAAGTAGGAAGTGCAGGGAAGCTAAGATGAAATGGCTGCATGAAAAAAGTGAAGAAATCGAAAAAGAAACGACAGTGAGATGGACTGACTCAGCATACAGGTAAGTCAAAACAACCTTTGGTGAAATGAAAAGCAAGGGGGTGGTAACATTATGAGTGCAACTGGAATTCCATTGTTAAATGCAGAGGAGAGAGCAGATAGGTGGAAAGGGTACATTGAAGGCTTCTATGAGAGAGAAGATTTGTCTGATGCAATAGAAGAAGAAACAGGAGTCGATTTAGAAGAGATATGGGATGCAGTATTAGAATCAGAATTTAAGAGAGTTTTTGAGGACTTAACATCAAATAAGGCAGAAGGTATTAATAACATTCCACCAGAATTTCTAAAATCATTAGGGCAACAAAATGACTGTTCACATTGATGTGTAGAATGTATTAGTCTGGTGTGTTAGATGATGATCACTTTGGCTTTGAGAAGGGTAAAGGCACCAAACAGGCAATTCTGACATTGCAGTTGATAATGGAAGCAAGACTAAAGAAAAATCAAGCCACGTTCATAGGATTTGTCAACCTAGAGAAAGCATTCAATAATATAAAATGGTGCAAGATGTTCAAAATTCTGAGAAAATAGGGATAAGCTATAGAGAGAGACGGGTAATATACAATAAGTACAAGAATCTAGAGGGGATAATAAGAGTGGATGACCAAGAATGAAATGCTCAGATTAAAAAGGGCATAAGACAGGGATGTAGTCTTTTGCCCCTACTGTTCAATCTGCACATCAAAGAAGCAATGATGGGGATAAAAGAAAGGCGCAGGAGTATATCAAAATTCAAGGTGACAGGATATCAATAATGCGATTCGCTGATGACATTGCTATCCTGAGTGAAAGTGAAGAAGAATTACCTGATCTGCTGAATGGAATGGATAGTCTAATGAGTACAGAATATGGATTGAGAGTAAAACAAAGAAAGACAAAAGTAATGAGAAGTAGCAGAAACGAGAACAGCAAGAATCTTAACATCAGGATTGATGGTCAGGAAACAGTTGAAGTTAAGGAATTCTGCTACCTAGGCAGCAAAAAACCAATGATGGATGGAGCAAGGAGGACATCAAAAGCAGACTAGCACTGACAAAAAGGGCATTCCTGGCCAAGAGAAGTCTACTAGTATCAAACATAGGAATTAATTTGAGGAAGAAATTTCTGAGAATATAAGTCTGGAGCACATCATTGTATGGTAGTGAAACATGGCCTGTGGGAAAACTGGAACAAAAGAAAATTGAAGCAATAATTAAACCAATTTTATCACATAATAGAAAAATTCCATAGCTCTGTAAAATAAGTTCTCTATAATTTTCATATTTATATTCAGAAGAAAAGCTGAATGCATTATAACATTATTTCATGTTTATTATTGCACATAAATTAGAACATTTCTGCACAACTGCAATTATATTTCTAAATCACATCTATTAAACTTCAAATCAAAGACTGATTAACAACCAGATTTTGACCAGCTTAGTTAAAGACATAAAAATGCCAATTCTTCTTACATTTTCAGTTAGCTACTTTATTAAAAAACTAAATACAACTATCCAAACAATCACATAACTCCAAGAATGAAAGTTAGTAAAACAAAATTTTTGAACTGACTAGTAGATGTGGCATTATCAACGTATCGGAAAATATCTGTTTTTGGGTAAAAAGAAAGGGAAAGTGTTTTGTCAACCAGTAAGAGAGTGACATCAGTGGTGAAAACTGGTAGCTTGTTACGCTTTGATGCTTGGCAGTGTTGCACAGCAAACTGTGTTTTTATAATGTGACTGGTATATAGCAGTAATGAAGAGATGACATGGCTTTTGGAAATAAACAAACGGAAAATATCTCGTGTCCAGTCTAATAATTAAACAACCCATTGCCCAAGTATTGAAAACAGCTGGAGAAAGCAGAGGTATATTGGCACACCAACCAGATAAGTACCAGAATTCAAATTCTTAAACTGAATATGTTCCACTCATCTTATGATTGCAAGCAATGACATGTAAACAGATGTACTATCATTGTTCTCAGAAGATCTAGCTTGTGATTTAATATTTTTTCTATATGAGATGGGTTTACATGCCTTGAGTAATAATATGTCTTAAAAAACATATAAAGGTGTACCTATTATCTCAAGTCACATTGCATGCTGATGATAATCCTATCAATCTTGTTCTTGTTCAGATCACCAGGACACTGAATAAAAAGATGTTAAGTATCTGATTTACACCACCCATCTGAACTGCATAATTCTGATGAGACTTACTTGCAGCAAGTTTATATCATCTCACTACCAATAAATTTTTTAAAAGAAGTTATGTCTCAGTGGGATCCATACCAAATAGGACTAATAGAGGATACTGAATGTGTATGGGGATGGGTAGAATGAATGGTCACAGGTTTGTTTGGCCCATGGGAGAGTGTCACAGAGATGCTGAAAAAACTGAAATGGCAGACTCTTGAAGATAGACATATACTATCCCAAGAAAGCCTGTTTATAAAGTTTCAAGAACTGGCTTTAAATTATGGCTCGAGGAATGTACTGCAACCTGCTTCTGCCACTCCCAAGGTGATCATAAGGGCAAGATTAAATAAATTGCAGCAAGCATAGAAGCATTTAAATAATATTCTTCCTGTGCTCCACACATGAATGGAACAGGAAAAGACCCTAATAGCAAGTACAATAAGATGTACTCCCTGCAATGCACTTCACAGTGGTTTGCAGACTATAGATATAGTTGTAGATGCAAATATTATTTGAATTCGATGGTGTTGAATGGCTGATGAATGGAGCACAAATGTTAAAGTCTATCTCATGGTGCAGGGTACCCTGAAGAGTGGTGATGGTGGGGGCTTGTGATGGGGAACCAGCAGGAATGAACTACATGAATGGGGAAGAGGAGGTGGCCATCTTTTTATCATAAATTATGGTAATTAAGAATAGATTTACAAAAACTTAAGCTGTGAGAGTGGCAGCCATTAAACTATTTAATTATGATGAGAGTTATGGATATTAGGCTAAAAGCTTATAGCTGCTAAGAAGATTTTTTTATATAAAGACTCAAGGCCAAGTGGCTGGCTTGCTTAGATAAAGAGAACAATGCCTCCATTGAGCCAGAACCACCACAGGCTCACTACCTGTAACTCCCCCCCCCCCCCCCCCACCACCACCACCACCCCCGCCCCTCTCTCTCTCTCTCTCTGTGTGTGTGTGTATGTGTGTGTGTGTGTGTGTGTGTGTGTGTGTGTGTGTGTGTGTGTGTGTGTGTGTGTGTCATACAAAAAGAGGAAATGTTGTTACCAAAAATCTCAAAAATTTCTATATTGATTTACTTCAAATTTTTGCATTATACTCTAATGAACATTCATACAGATTTGGCTAATATCTTTAAATGATAATATATAAATCTATTTGTAATATATAAGGGTGAAATATTGTTACCAAAAATCTAGAAAATTTCTAGACTGATTTACTTCAAATTTTTATATGATACACTAACAAACAT
Organism: Schistocerca serialis cubense; assembly: GCF_023864345.2. Classification (NCBI taxonomy): domain Eukaryota; kingdom Metazoa; phylum Arthropoda; class Insecta; order Orthoptera; family Acrididae; genus Schistocerca; species Schistocerca serialis. The sequence continues at coordinate 406,828,083 of NC_064645.1, forward strand.
TCAGACTGACATAGGCTATACAATATACAGTTTTTTTGTTCAAACCAACTACAAGAAAGGAAATGCTGTACTATGCTGTGAAAATGTGCAGTATCATTTTTTTTTTCTTGCAGTCAGTTTCAACAATAGCAGCAAAGAATGTAACGCATTAGACAAATTGTTTCTTGCATATGTATTCTTTGTCTTTACATTTAATTTCAAACAGTGCTGTGTTTTTTCTTTGCCATCAGTTTTACAGAAAACAGGAAACATGTATTTGTGGTTTATTGGCCTATGATTAGAATACTACTACACAAACTGAATCGTTCAAAGTTGTAATCCTACCCATCCGCAGATTAAGATCCCAAGCAATTATCTGAAAATTTTAAGTCACTTCAGTTGCCAATGAATACCTCATTTCCAATAACAAAGTTCAAGGTCAGAGAGAGGGGTAAGAGGACAGAGAGTGGGAATGAGGAAATGGACATAGGGGAGAGGGGGAGGAGGAGATGGACAGAGAAAGGATTTTGGGGGGGGGGGGGGGAAGAGAAGCTGATGCACAGACGGAGGAATGGGGAGATGGAGGAGATGTAAAAAATGAAGAGGGAGGAGGAGACCGACAGAAGGGGGAATCAGTTTAGGATGTTTATTCAATTCCCATACATATTTAGCAAGTGTGAAGCATTACCAGGCTAGCTAGTGTTATATAATACAAAAGGAGCAGTAAGTGGGACTTGAACTGAGAACCATACATTCCACAGGCAATAACTGACATATCCAGACACGACTAACAAACATTCCTCATATCTCACATATACCAGTATCTCTCTCCTACATTCCAGGAGTAATACTAGTGTTACAAAGCTATTCACTAGTGTTCCATTATCTCAGAAGTGCTAGTCCAGCAAATGATGCAAGAGCATTTCCTGGGAAATTGAGAACTACTGGTAAATGGAAGCAGTGAGTCAGATTATTAGAGATACCTTGACAGTGCAGTCATTAGGAGCATTGTTCTCTAAAGGAAATGGTCCATTTCAAGAGCCTGTGTGGTGCAAAATGCCTCCTAAATTTTCAACACAGTATAAATTCAGAAGCAGACTGGAAGATTCATTCTGCATAATTTCAAAGTAGAGAAATGCATTTATTTATTTACTGAACTTTTTATTCAGTGATGTCTGTCATTACCTTCTGTCAGTCATTTAAATGAATACCATTACAGGTAGGTTATCTGAAGGGAATATTTTAGTGTAAGTGACCATGTGTGTATATGAGTAAATGGACTGTTTCAAATCATGTTCACTTTATAACAACGCTACATTTATCTTGATTGTTATGTAAAATTACTTAACTTTTTCCTGGAGTTCATTTTTATGAATGAATATAAATTAGCAACTTTTCATTATTTATTGACAACAGAACTACATTCTCAACACTTTTAAACAAAGCACTTCACAGACATCACTGATCTCTTTTACAAACAGACTCTCAAGCAGACTCAAAAACAACAACTGACTGATTGACTGACAGCCTCACTGCTTTCCCTTATACAGAATTTTAACAATTGCTCACAAAATATTCCATTATTAATTTTGTATAATTTCAATGTTACAATTAAAATTTAGAAAGTTTGAAGAGACTGATGTTACAGCCGTATAAGGTATAAAATACAATATTTGAATCACAATCTTTTCTAGTAATATCTTAGTTTCCATAAGAAAATCATTCTGAACTTTAATTACAATAATGTATTGTATGTATTATTTTAGTTACATAATTAATTACAATTTGGATTTGGTTCCTTACATGTGAGGTGGATGCTCGGGTAAGATACACCAAACAACACCTTATAATCAGGAGTTCATTTATTCACCTCTTCACACAAGTAAGGCTTACAGAGAACTGAACGGCGGAACAACATAAAGATAATGTTTTGCTTAGTTCAAAGAAGATGCTCAGATTGATACTGGTGTCGATCTCATTGGTGCCACATAGCCACTGCCCCCCCCCCCCCCCTGCAGTACGGAGTGCTTCTGAGAGGCCAGGGGGGGGTGGGGGTGACTATGGCGTTGGCAGGGGTGGTCGGCAGGAGCCGGACCACAGTCAGCTCGACAGCGTCATCGGGGAGCTGTGTGGGTAGTGTCGTGAAGGAAGGTCCGGCCACCTTACCTGGAAGTCATTGAAGTGCGCCGGGCGTCTTACTGGACGTGCTGGTCATGCGGCGACAGGTAGGCCGGCGGTTTGTGGGAGGAATGGAAGCGACGACGATGATGTCGCTGGTGGGTGTAGTGAACACACGAAGCATGTCCAGGTCAACGTCGGGCGAGAAGGGAACACATTTCACCAGGTGGCAGGAAATGATGGAGGCTGTGTCATGTGCACCGGATGAAGGCAAACACACAACGAACAGTGTGTCATCACGTCGTATTATAGAGATGTCGTGGATTATGTCCGGGGGGGGACAGGCACAAACACCTTGAGCGAGGGCACGTTCAAGATGAGGGGAGCGTGAGAAACCTTGGGCGAGGCAGGCGACGGGGGAGAGGTCAAAGGGACCAAAGAAGGGCCCGGCGACGAGGGAATGATCATAGGTAAGCTCAACGTGGTGAGCATGTGATCACTCGCCGGACTGCATGAGACCAGAGTAGAGGGCGAGGTCGGAGAAGAGCTTGACGATTGGAGCTGGAAGTCACTCGACTGAGTGAGTAAGTCCTATGTGTAGGGAGTGGTCGGAGCATCGTGAGCCATAACAGTGAATGGCATGGTCAAGGCCTGAAGGAGCGTAGAAGTGGGCTCGACATGAGCAGGTTTAAGTCTGTTGAGAGTGACTGTAACAGCTGAATCTTTTATCTGGATGTCATAGGTGTTAGCTGAGCGCCGGAGGGCTCGGTACGGGCTGGTATATGGCGGTTGGAGGGGAGCACGGACAGTGTCATCTCGGAGCATGACGTACTCACAATTGTTCAGAGATTTCGAGACGTGAACCTTAGGGCAGGAATGGCTGGCGGGCGGAGGGATGTGGAGGTTGATGAAGTGGTGTCTGACGGGGTCCACAAAGTCAGACTGAGGGAGAGAAGCGGAAGGGCTCACAAGTTCGCCAGGGAGAACAATGTTCTGGCCGTATATGAACTCGGCTATTGTGCCTTTGAGGTCTTCCTTATAGATCACATGAATGCCGAGTAGCATTCTAAAGAGAGTCGTGGCATCAAAGAGCCGTCTTGAAAGTGCAGTGTCAGTGCTCAACTAGCCCGTTACTTTCCGTGTGATGCTGTGGTATGGATGCACCAGATGCCGCAAATGTTACAAATCTCGTTGAACAGGGCCAACTCAAATTGTCTTTCCTGGTCAGTCGTGATGATAGCTAGACATCCGAAACACGATACCCATGACTCGACGAAAACTCGAGCAACAGTTTCTGCCGTGATGTTGGGGAGGGGGACAGCCTCGACCCAGCGAGTTGTTCGATCGACAGACAAGAGAACATAATGAAAGCCGTTAGAGGGGGGGAGAGGGCCGACAATGTCAATGTGAATATGCTGGAAACGCCCAGGAGGGATGGAAAAGGCGCCGAGGGGGGGTGAAGTGTGCTTGTGTACTTTGCAGCATTGGCACATGATGCAGGAGTACGCCCATAGCTGGCAGTCCTTGTTGACATTTCTCCACACAAAGCTCTCCGCTACAAGACGGGTGGACGTACGAACAGCGGGGTGGGCTAAATTATGCAGTTTGGCTGTTGACTGTCTGGCTAAGGACAGCGCCGATGGCAGTATCGCTCGCTTCTGTGGTGATGTAAAGCTGTGCATTGGGATGAGGATGCGTGATGGTGCAGGCCTCGGCAAGAAGATTTTTGAGGGCAGTGAAAGAGCCAGTCATAGCAGGGGTCCAGGGAATGGGCCGAGATCCAGAAGTCTTGGTGCCTGCCAAGGCATCCATCAGTGGAGCCTGAATCTCTGTAGCCCGAGGTAGATGACGGCGATAATAATTAACCGTCCCCAGAAAGTGCCAGAGCTCTTTGAATGATGAAGGTCTGGGTAGGTTTAGTATTGTTTGTACTTTGTCAGGGGGTGGTGAAATGCCGTCGGCAGAGATCCAAAAACCAAGAAAAGTGACAGCGGGTTGATGTAGCTGCAATTTGTCTTGGTTGGTCTCGATGCCTGCTGCAGCAAGGGTGTCCATAACAATTTACACATGTCGAATGTTGTCCTTGATGGAGGAGCTGAACTCAAGAATGTCATCAAGATATGCAAAGCAGAATTGTAGTCCAAATAGCACTTCGTTGATGAAGTGTTGCCAGGTCTCGGTTCCGTATTTCAGACCGAAGGGCATGAATTGAAACTGAAATAACCCAATTGGGGTGGTGATTGCTGTCTTCTCGATGTCTTCAGGAGCCATGGGGATCTGGTGGTAGGCCCGTTTGCAATCAGTGACAAAAAACATGGTCGCAGGGAAATGGTAAAGTTGGCAATGTTGTGTATGGGGGTAGGCGTCCATAATTGTTCGTGCATTTAGTCGATGGTAGTCTCCGCACATGCGCCAGGACCCATCTTTCTTGGGTGTCATATGAATGGGTGTAGACCAGCTGCTGGCAGAGGGTTTGATGAAGCCGTAGCTTAGAAGTTCAGAAATCTGCTTTTTAAGGTCGGAGAGGCACTCAGGACAAAGTCGACGTGGTTTACTGGAGATCGGGGGATCTGGCATGAGGCGAAGCTTGTGAAACATGCCGTTGGTGACGACGGAAATGTTGCTGGCAGCACGGGAGGCAGTATGTTTACAATGTGAGGTGGGTGAAGCAGGCGAGGCGAAGTCGTGGTGTTCGGAACCACTCGGCTGATCCAACGGGAGCCGAGGTGGCGAAATGTCCCAGGAGTCAACGTGACAAGATGGCCGCTGGCCCAAAGCAGTGGCACTGTGGTCGGGTGAGCTCGGTAGAGCTCGTGAGCCATTAGTGAGTCCAATGTCCGAGGCCATGGCCTGTGGCAGCACAGTCGCGGGCGAAGCGATAGGTGCGAGTGCACTGTTCGTGTTGGCAGTGGCGGTCACATGATGGCGCGCAGGAGCCAAAGTTGCATAGTTTGAGGTGCTGTCTGTGAGGGTAAGGGTAGGATCTGTCAGTATGGGAACACATGACGCTCGTCGTGCCTGCGCACTCGTGTCTGGCCGACTGTCAAATGCTGCTGTGTTAGGGGGGTGTGGTCCTGTGGAACTGTCAGTACACGTTATGGTAGACTTGATAGCACAGTTGCGAGGGGTGGCAGGAGATAAGCACACGGAGGCTCGATTGCTGAGACTTCAAGCAGATTCCACACACTTACTGACCATGCTCTGTCCTTGCTGCAGTGTCTGTAATTCCTTTGCTGCGTCGGATAGCTGGAGCTGAGTTTCATGGAGCTGGAGGGAGAGCTCGAAGTTTTCCTTGTGTAGGCAAGCAACATTTTCAAGCTCGACAAGGCACTTGTGCGTTGTTTCTTGTAACATCGTTGACAGAGCCGAGCATGTATGGATGAGACGAGCCCGGACTGATGTGTCACTGGGGGGTTTGCTCGACGGAGCACAGGGGAAGTGAGTTTTGGATGGATGATGAAACACGGTGTTTCACACTAGATCCGGTGAAAGTTTGTGGTGTCGCAAGAAGTGAATGCCTAGTATAGGTTCCTCAATATTGCACACTAAAAAAGTTCATTCGAGTTTGCAGTTTGTGGAGAGTGAGACGACGTGGGAGGTTGAACCTGAGCATTGTAGTTTAGTAGAATTCACAGCTTGCAGTGAAGTATGATGAGGGCAGATGTTCAACACCACTAAGGATGTAGGGAGCAGCGAAACGTTGGTGCCTGTGTCCATTAGGAAAAAGTATCCCGACGAAATGTGTTTAATATAAAGTCATCCGTAATTATCCAATTGTTCCCAGACAGAATGAAGCACTGGGAGGTGCCTGTTATGTTGTGCACAGGAGGCAGCACCCGGACATACCTGCGATTTGCATTTGGGAAGCAGCAGGGTGGTCTGCAGTTCCATGCCGCCTCACCAACCCGTGTATGGAAGTAACAGTATGGGTAGTGCGGCTGCATTTCCTGCAGAAAGTTCATTGCCAGAGGCAGTGGCCAGGGTCGGAGGCCACAGCCGGTTTGGTTGCAGGAGGGGGCGTGACCAAGGGCAGAGCCGGTGATGTCCCAGCTGTTTGTATACTGCGTCCCGGAGCGAGCAGAACAGTCGGTACAGTGCGGCCCCGGCCGAGTCCGGCCTCGGGAGGAGGAGCCTGAACCTGAGACTTGCCAGGTAGGCAGTGGCTGGTGACATAGAGTAGTGATGCATCATGTAGTTTGTCAGCAATTGCCATTCATTGCTCGACAGGTTTGGGAGACCTCTGAGCCAGAGCAAAGCAGATGTGAGGAGATAGTTTATCTGACCAGATGGCAAGGAGAGCTGTGTCAGAGAGTAGATCGTCGCTGACCAGAGCCCGTAGCCTGTTTACTTTTCCCAGAACTGATCTCACTGTAAGCCTGCTGATTGGTTCTACCTTCCCAGTTGGAATGCAATTCTTCACAAATAATCTTGATGACTCTTTTTACTCTATTGTTGTCACTACAACCCATGTAAGTATCCCATAAAGTTTCTAGCATAGTATCTAAATCATAATATCTGTCCACATGTTCCTTATCTTATGATACCTTCCCAGTTTTCATTGGCATAATCTGGTTCTCATATTCTTCACAAATACTACTGACATCATGTTCTGCACCATTAACTAAATCTTCTTTAACCTCCATATACACCATGCCGTCTAATTCTTCTTCCCATTCATCATTACTACTGTCACTTTCACTATCATCATTGTCACACACGCAATCATCTCCAATACTGGACACTTCTACAACATCTTTACAATGATCAACAGAATTGTTTACAAGTACACTAGTAGAGGTATCACCACTTAAGTGCTTAACAGGGTTAGATTCTTCTTCCATTAATTTACTTAATCCAAACTCATCAAGATAACTATCAGAACCAACATTTTCTTCACCAATTTCTTCACCACACTGATTATATAACTTTGATGTAGTTTCGTCCTCTGACAGAAGAACCTCTTCAACATTCTTACAAATGTTAATACTTCTATCTTCCACACTTTCATTCATTCTTTTCCAGAAGTTACTGTCAAACTGTAATTTGCTAATATGATGTGCTCTTCTTACATTAATTCTGTCGCTTCCACTCCAATCTCTTCGATTACTCTGTCTTCTGTAATTATTTCCGATGTCTTTAGGCCGGTGGTGTTCAGCCTGATTTTGGTACACATTTCTTGCCCCAAACTGACAGGCTCCCAATGAGGCATCTGTCAGTTTAAATTGCCTCGTCCTGATTGGTGATTATCTAATTGTCTGTTACTATTCTCCCAAGGTCTCTCCCTGTTGTCATGTTCTCTGTTTCCATTCCCATTACTATGGTTGATCCATCTATTATCAATTCTATCACTTCTATTGTAACCACTAATATTATTCTTATTTTCATTATTACCCCTGCCTTGATTCCTGCTTTGATTACACCCCGCTGGTGGTTGATTGCCAACTCTGCCATTATTTAACCTCACATTTCTCCCAAAGGCTCTATCCAACTTATCTACATATCTTAAGAAATGATGTACAGAGTCGTCTGGGCCATAAATCAATTCCCACTGTACTCTTTTCGGTAATCTCCCTTCCAAGGTATCTATTTGTATTAGTTTGTCAAAAGGTCTGTCTAAGTGTACTAGTTTCCTCAATTGGCTTTCACAAAAATGCTTCAAGCTACTATCACCTTCCCTATACATTTGACCGTTCAAAAACTCACTCTTAATCCTAGCCTGCTCAGATTCTGACCAAAAATTATTTAAAAACTTTCTTTAAAATTTATCATATGACATGGTGGAATTTACATTCTGATTGACCCATGAGATTGCTTCTCCATTCAAAAATCGCTTAAAAAATTTAATTTTAACATTGTCTGTCATGTCATTATTAAAATTATCCTGACAATGCTGTAAAAAATCAACAGGTTGCAATTTCCCATCTCGTGGAAAGCATTTTAAAGGTATGCCACCCCATACACAATTAAAATTTCTAACAAAATTTCTTTGGGCTACATCCTTTTGTAATTCTACAACTTTCTTACTTAAATCTACAACATTATTTTTACACAAAGCTTTTTTTCCATTACACTTTAGATCTACATTACTTATTTGATTGGAAATGTCTGTAAGTTTTAGCTCAGAGTTCCATTTGTAAGCTTCTATTTTTTCTTCTAAGATTCTCCTAGTCTGAACAACCAGCACTTTAAGTTTAGAATTTTCTATTTCTACATGCTCATCTCATTTTTCGAATCTCTCCTTGTTTTTGGACAACTCTTGTGTGAAATTAGCTTCTAATACATCAACCCATTCCTGCACTGCTCCTACACGAATATTGAGTTCACCCTGCACTGTCTCAAAAGTAATTTTTAGTGCTGCCAAACCTTCCTGGATTTCCCTTATCTGATTAGTAATATCAGTAAATGTATTCTTTAATTCTGCCATTTGTTCCCTTAATTGCTGACTCAACTGTAGACCCTGCTGACCAATATCTTGCCTAATATGTCCCATCTGTTCCTTTGTTTCTTTCATATGCTGCATTAATAATATTAACAAATGATCTCCGCCTACTTTTCCCTGTGTAATTGGAGTACTCGTGGCAACATTTTCACTGGAACCCTCTCCACCAAAACCTTGATCTACACTTTGTTCACTGATACTTGATCCTAGGTCCAAAGTAACTGCCTATGCACTTTTTATCAGCCATAGTAAAAAACTTTCACATAAACACTATTTAAGAAAATAAACTGTTACTCACCTGAATTCCAGCAGCGCAGTCTGAGAATTTGGTCCATCATCATCAGGTAGTGATATTCAACAGATGATTTGCGATCTTCCCACAGCAGGTGATGATTTTTTTTCTTCAGTTTTACCATAGACTGTCATCACAAATAATTATCTGGACAAGAGCTGTCGTCGTTCCTCTCTCCTACTAGATTTTTACATAGCCCGAAACAATCACTCATTAAACACAGTTCCAATTTCAATCATCAGATCCCAGCTCCTCCGCCAATTATAATGACGCTACATTCTTCTTGATCATTACTTAAAATTACTTAACTTTTTCCAGGAGTTCATTTTGATGAAAGAATATAAGTTTGCAACTTTTCATTATTTATTGACAACAGAACTGCATTCAAGACACATTTAAACAAAGCACTTCACAGACATCACTGTTCTATTTCACAAGCAGACTCTCAAAAAGGCTCGACAACAACAACTGACTAACTGACTGACAACCTCGCTGCTTTCCCTTATATAGAATTTTAACAATTGCTCACAAAATATCCATTATTAAGTTTGTATAATTTCAATGTTACAATTAAAGTTTACAAAATGTAAAGAAACTGATGTTACAGCCGAATAAGGTATAAAATACAATATTTGAATAACAATCTTTTCTAGTAATATCTTTAGTTTTCCATAAGAAATTCATTCTGAACTATAATTACAATAATGTCTCTCATATTACTGTAGTTACATAATTAATTACAGTTTGTATTTGATTCCTTACATGTAATGGTAGAACAGAGCTCGTGCTTTATCCGATTAAATACAGAGAATGTACAAATGTTGTTGTTGTGGTCTTCAGGCCAGAGACTGGTTTGATGCATCTCTCCATGCTACTCTATCCTGTGCAAGCTTCTTCATCTCCCAGTACCCTCCAATACTAAATTGGTGATCCTCCGATGCCTCAGAATATGCCCTACCAACTGGTCCGTTCTCCTAGTCAAGTTGTTCCACAAATTTCTCTTTTCTCCAATTCTATTCAATACCTCCTCATTAGTTATGTGATCTACCCATCTAATCTTCAGCATTCTTCTGTAGTACCACATTTCGAAAGCTTCTATTCTCTTCATGTCCAAACTATTTGTCGTCCACGTTTCACTTTCATACATGGCTACACTCCATACAAATACTTTCAGAAATGACTTCCTGACACTTAAATCTATACTCAATGTTAACAAATTTCTCTTCTTCAGAAACGCTTTCCTTGCCATTGCCAGTCTACATTTTATATCCTTTCTACTTCGACCATCATCAGTTATTTTGCTCCCCAAATAGCAAAACTCATTTACTACTTTAAGCTTCTCATTTCCTAGTCTAATTCCCGCAGCGTCACCTGATTTAATTCGACTACATTCCATTATTCTCGTTTTGCTTTTGTTGATGTTTATTTTATATCCTCCTTTCAAGACACTGTCCATTCCGTTCAGCTGCTCTTCCAGGTCTTTTGCTGTCTCTGACAGGATTACAATGTCATTGACGAACCTCAAAGTTTTTATTTCTTCTCCGTGGATTTTAATTTCTACTCTGAATTTTTCTTTTGTTTCCTTTACTGCTTGCTCAATATACAGATTGAGTAACATCGGGGATAGGCTACAGTCCTGCCTCACTCCCTTCCCAACCACTGCTTCCCTTTCATGTCCCTTGACTCTTACAACTGCTTTCTGGTTTCTGTACAAATTGTGAATAGCCTTTTGCTCCCTATATTTTACCCCTGCCACCTTCAGAATTTGAAAGAGAGTATTCCAATCAACATTGTCAAAAGCTTCCTCTAAGTCTACAATGCTAAAAATGTAGGTTTGCCTTTCCTTAATCTTTCTTCTAAGATAAGTCGTAGGGTCAGTATTGCCTCACATATTCCAACATTTCTACGGAATCCAAACTGATCTTCCCCGAGGTCGGCTTCTATCAGTTTCTCCATTCATCTGTAAAGAATTTGTGTTAGTATTTTGCAGCCTCACATATTAAACTGATAGTTCAGTAATTTTCACATCTGTCAACACCAGCTTTCTTTGGGATTGGAATTATTATATTCTTCTTGAAGTCTGAGGGTATTTCGCCTGGCTCATACATCTTGCTCACTAGATGGTAGAGTTTTGTTAGGCCTGGCTCTCCCAAGGCAGTCAGTAGTTCTAATGGAATGTTGTCTACTCCCAGGGCCTTGTTTCAACTTAGGTCTTTCAGTGCTCTGTCAAACTCTTCATGCAGTATCATATCTCCTATTTCATCTTCATCTACATTCTCTTCCATTTTTATAATATTGTCCTCAAGAACATCGCCCTTGTATAGACACTCTATATACTCCTTCCACCTTTCTGCTTTCCTTCTTTGCTTAGAACTGGGTTTCCATCTGAGCTCTTGATATTCATGCAAGTGGTTCTCTTTTGTCCAAAGGTCTCTTTAATTTTCCTGTAGGCAGTATCTATCTTACCCCTAGTGATATGCACCTCTACATCCTTACACGTGTCCTCTAGCCATCCCTGCTTAGCCATTTTGAACTTCCTGTAGATCTCATTTTTCAGATGTTTGTATTCCTTTTTGCCTGCTTCATTTACTGCATTTTTATATTTTCTCCTTTCATCAATTAAATTCAATATCTCTTCTGTTACCCAAGGATTTCTATTAGCCCTCATCTTTTTACCTACTTGATCCTCTGCTACCTTCACTATTTCACCTCTCAAAGCTACCCATTCTTCCTCTACTGTATTTCTTTCCCCCATTCTTGTCAATTGTTCTCTAATGCTCTCCCTGAAGCTCTCTACAACCTCCTGTTTAGTCAGTTTATCCAGATCCCATCTCCTCAAATTCCCACCTTTTTGCAGTTTCTTCAGTTTTAATCTACAGTTCATAACCAATAGGTTGTGGTCAGAGTCCACATCTGCCCCTGGAAATGTCTTACAACTTAAAACCTGGTTCCTGAATCTCTGTCTTACCATTATATAATCTATCTGAGACCTTCCAGTATCTCCAGGCTTCTTCCACATATACAACCTTCTTTTATGATTCTTGAACCAAGTATTAGCTATGATTAAGTTATGCTCTGTGCAAAATTCTACCAGGCGGCTTCCTCTTTCATTCCTTAATCCCATTCGATATTCACCTACTATGTTGCCTTCTCTTTCTTTTCCTACTACCAAGTTCCAGTCACCCATGACAATTAAATTTTCGTCTCCCTTCACTATCTGAATAATTTCTTTTATCTCATCATACATTTCATCAATCTCTTCGTCATTTGTGGAGCTAGTTGGCATATAAACTTGTACTGCTGTGGTAGGTGTGGGCTTCATATCTATCTTAGCCATAATAATGTGTTCACTATGCTGTTTGTAGTAGCTTATCCACATTCCTATTGTCCTATTCAGTATTAAACCTACTCCTGCATTACCCCTATTTGATTTTGTGTTTAGTCACCTGACCAGAAGTCTTGTTCCTCCTGCCACTAAACTTCACTAATTCCCACTATATCTAACTTTAACCTATTCATTTCCCTTTTTAAATTTTCTAACCTACCTGCCTGATTAACGGATCTGACATACCACACACCGATCCGTAGAACGCCAGTTTTCTTTCTCCTGATAACAATGTCCTCCTGAGTAGTCCCCGCCCGGAGATCCGAATGGAGGACTATTTTACCTCCAGAATATTTTACCCAAGAGGACGCCATCATCATTTAACCATACAGTAAAGCTGCATGCCCTTGGGAAAAATTATGGCTGTAGTTTCCCCTTGCTTTCAGCCATTCGCAGTGCCAGCACAGCAAGGCCGTTTTGGTTAATGTTACAAGGCCAGATCAGTCAGTCATCGAGACTGTTGCCTCTGCAACTACTGAAAAGGCTGCTGCCCCTCTTCAGGAACCACATGTTTGTCTGGCTTCTCATCAGATACCCCTCCATTGTGATTGCACCTACGGTACGGCTATCTGTATCACTGAGGCACGCAAGCCTCCCCACCAACAGCAAGGTCCATGGTTCATGAGGGAGGGGGGAGGGGGGGGGGGAATGTACAAATAAGGCCTCAATTTCTGCAATTGGCAAACTGTGAGATGTAAACAATTGGAGAGTTACTTAGAAATGTAATTACAAAGAATATCAATTACAGAACAGGGCATAAAAATAGATAACAAATTATAATACCTCCCTTGCTAATAACTTTCAAGCCATTTGTCAAGATAATGAGGTTCTTTGTGTTAACTTGTTACTTAATTGTGATTATGGTAATTAGAGGTACTGGCCACCTATGCCAACACTTCCACAGCATTTTAATATTTTCCTTCATATTTTTATCCCTTCAATTTCTTTATTATACCTTCAGTCCAGCATTTGTACGTAATTTTGTTAATGCCAACAATCTCTTGATAATGGTGACAATATATATTTCTCTAGAACATTCCGTATACCTTCACAATGACTATCAAGTTTTTTATCAGATAGGACAGAATGATATATATAAAGACACACATACAAGGCCTTAGGAAGCACTGAATTGTCCGATAACTATCCGGATGCATATGAAAAAGGTGGTGGGATCAGACATTTCATATGAATTTCGGGGAAGGCTGTATCATTGTAACATGAGAAGATGGTAAAATTACAAAGAGACAGAACAGCTGGAAAGTACTAATTTTCAGGATGCAGAATTCCGAATCCTGCTGATAGATGCATATTAAAGGGGTCGACCGAAGCATCAGATCCTACCCATTGGCTTTGATACATGACGTAAGGCTGTTGTGGTGCGTGGCGTCACAACAGAGCAGAACTTAGTTTGTGAGAGTGGCGTGTTTGTAGGTATTGTTTTGATGTGATGGGTGGTGCTCTCTGGTGGTGTGTTTATGTGTTGTGTGTTAGGTGATGTTTTTGGTTTAGTGTGCGTGTGTTTGTGTGTGTGTGTGTGTGTGTGTGTGTGTGTGTGTGTGTAAACCCTGTGTGTTTCTTTTCTCAAAAAATAGTGAAAAAATGAATATAATATTAGGACTCTATAAAATTGAGAATATCAAGAAGTTAATATTAATACAGAGACAAGTCAGATACATGTGTACACATATATTCAACAACATATCAAAGCACTTTAAATATCATGTATACAATGTGATGAAGTTTAACACAAATTCAAGAACTTACTGTTGGGTAAATCTTTTAATCCATTGAACATATCTTTGCAGAAGCTGTTAAAATTAATATCTTAGGTTTTTTTACAAACTGAATTAGCACTGTAATTAGCCTTTAGCAATGTTAATTCATTTCACTTAAATTAAATGGACCTCTTTGACTTTCTTCTATACCTCAATGGCTACTCTGAATGGAATCAATAGAATATGGCTGATGAAATGTAATGGTGCACAGCCCACCACACAGAACATCACGAGGGTTTACCAAGTAAGACTATGAAAAACTATGGTACTTAACTCAGGGTCTTGCTATCCAGTGTAGTGGTAAGAAACTTTATTTCTTCTCCACTGCTGCTCAGATATTCGGGATAAAAATTTCTTCTGTCATCTTGATCTGAACTGACTGTTTCAAGGTTAAGTAACACCATACCATAAGAGTCCACAGAGTGGCGGAGGGGGGGGGGGGGAGGGGGGGGGGGGGAGTGGAGAAGAGGGGACACTTGCTCCCTCTTGGAATTTCGCGTACGGCCCTTCATCCATTTTGGAAATCTCCTGAATTTCTATAAGTGACTGTCTGTGACTCTACTAAACTGTAGATTTAACGTGGCAAGCATGATGTGAAATATTGTGACTATAGCAGTGACTACTTCTCTTGGAATTTTTTTGGTTTTCAAGTTGTTCATCAGAAATTGTGCTGGTTCCTTGACACAGTGGCAGTTTTGGCACTATTCTGCAGTCAAGATGGACACAAGCCTTTACAGAATCATACTGAAATAGTGCCACTGTATTAGACACAACTATCTAACAAAGTTCATAGCCAATTATACTTTCAAAGAAGAGACTATAATTTTGTTCTGTATCAAGTGATAAGTTAGTGTTCAGTGCCAGTAACAAGTACACATGACATTCCTGTGGCCACAGATTGTCTTAAAGTTAAGTATTTCATTTTGTTCAAGTTATAATAAAGCGATCTAATATTCTGTGTGTGTTGTAGTACCACCTCAACCTCCTCAAGAAGTAAATTTCAGAAACCACCACAGTGCTGACAAGTGTTTTTTGTCTACCACTGATGTTTTCCTCATACAGACTTTTTCAAGCTTTGGAATGGGATCGAGCCAACACTTTGAAGCATGGATTTCAGTGCAACATCAGCATGGCAGCTGTACACATATCTGTCAGCTATCCCCAACTTGCTCAAGAAAGTCCCCTTTCTCTCATTGCACATTACAATCTCATTGCCAGCTTACCATTTGTCTATGGACAATGAAAACTAGCTATGGCTTATGAACTCTATATTCAGTTATATGTGGCAGAGCCATTATAGATGACTCCAAAGACCACAGCCATCTGTACTTAATCTATGAGTCCAAATGCTTCAGTTGAAACAGAGAATCCAATTTTATGTGCTGCAAGAGTGAGGAAAAAGTGTATGTTAAATTTCAAGATCAAAAAGGTGTCCCCTCCAGCAGTTGGGAACTTCTCAGCATTATGGGGTATGACACAGTGCCACATGCAATCATAGAGCTATAAATTCAGCAAACCAGTTGATACAGCAAAACAGTAATGTGACAACTTGAATGATTTGGTCTGATTTTATTTTGTGTTCCATAGGTCCAACTGTGTTAGGTTCCCGAGAATGTGGAACGAATCAGTTTTTTACAAATACAATATGATAATCTTATAGCACATACAGACATTTGAGTACATAATTATATAAAAATTTATACAGTAAGTTCTTTGAGCAGCAATAAAGATAAAGAAAATACATATTTTCTTAGAATCATTAATGTACTACAGAAAACAGATACAGAGCACACACAGATACAGAGCTCAAGTTAAATAACATTCTTAGTGGCATTATGTCAACTTGTATTATATAATATTAAAATTTTACAATTTATTTAGTTAAAAATTCATCTAGACTGTAAAAAGCTTTTTCTAGCAGAAATATTTTTATTACTTTCCTAAACTTACTCTTGTTATGAATCTCTGTCTTTATTTCAGGAGGAAGAACATTGAAGAGTTTTGTTCCAGTGTAGTGGACACCCTTTTGCGCCAAGCTCAAATTTCTTTGCTCGCTGTGTATGTCATTCTTCCTCCATGTGTTATGCTCATGATAATTACTTTTTGGTTAAAGTATCTCTATATTTTTACAAACAAAACACATGAGAGAAAAATTATATTGGCATGTAGTTGTGTATTTTAAGTTTTTAAAAGCTATTTCTACACGATTCTCTTGGGCGCAATCCACATATAATTCTTAAAGCTCGCTTCTGTGCAATGAACACTTTCCTTGCTAATGGCTGGCTGCCCCAAAAACTAATGCCGTATTCAACGAGAGAGTGAAAATAGCCATAGTATGCCAATTTTGCAGTGTTAGGTTTGAGGGAATATAGAATAGTTGTAGGTAAACAACTAGAATTCTCCCAGATACAGATTTATTCACACTTAGCTTCTACACAGATACAAGTCCGGAGGCTAACTGCCGTTAGCGTCCAACATCCTGCCCAAAGCCCTCTCCTCAAAGATAGCACACTTACGCACAGAACAAATATCGATATTTATGGCGCTCTACGCCACATAGCCCCCCCCCCCCCCCCCGCACAGTATGGAGTACGTCCCTGTGAATGGGGGGAGGGGGGGGGGTGAGAAGTTAGGAAGGTAACGCACAGTTCTTCTGCGTCAGGTGGAAACAGTTGACTGGTAGGAGACCGGGGGGTGAAACCCGGTACATCGACGGTGAAGTCAGCAAGCGACGCCGGCGGCTGAAGACGACGTCCTGTCCTGGAGTGGAGGTGTAGCACTTCATCAGCCGGCAGGCGGAGAATCACCTTGCCAGAAGGCCTAACAAAGGCACGCAAATTGCCACACGCAGCACTTCTGCTCAATTTAAAGCAGCGCACCACATGAGATTCTGCACTTCCTCCCTCAATATTGTCACACGCGAGTACCATACACACCGTATCACCATCTACGACAACAGATAATTTATGTATGTGATCAGGGTGCACATGTGTTGTGAATTCTTGGATGGCACCTGTACGAGCAATGGTAGGGAGGCAGGGAGGTGTGGGAAAGCCATGGCAGGGGGAAGCATCTGCTAAGGGGGAAGGGGGGGGGGGGGGTGGCAGGTGCACTGGACTGCACAGGAGACAACCTCGGGTGATCAGCTGACAGACAAGGGAGCGTGACCGAAGGCAACGAGGAGCCAGCGTGGATTGAACAGCGTGACAAAGAGCTGTCACACGAAGATGGTAACACAATGGTAGAATCCAAGTGGTTGGCAGTTCGACTGCAAGGGCTGTGAGGAGTGAAGCCCCGAAAAGATTGGCCACTCGAACTAGATAAACGCGGCGAAGGAGCAGTGCTCAGCAGAGAAGCACGCTTTGGAGAATCAATACCCAAATGCATGGTGTGGGAAGATGGATGGCCGCTCGAAGCAGGAGTGGGAGAAATAGGGGCAGAATCAGGTAGGTTCACCTGAGGCTCAATGAAAGCTGGTTTCACTCGGTTGAGTGAGACTGTGGTTACAGAGTCTTTTACGAGGAGATCCATGTTATTCTCAAAGCGTTTGATGACCTTGTAAGGACCTGTGTAGGGCAACTGAAGCGGGGCTTTGACTGAGTCATCTCTGAGAAACACGTACTCACAAGAGTCTAGCGTGCACAATACGTACACGCGCGGAGGTGTATGAGCAGCCGGAGGCGGCGGCTGAATTTTGCTGCAGTGCAAGCTCACCCGCTCGAGAAGTGAAGGGAGTTCAGAGGGCCATGGAAGTGGGGTCGGAGTGACTAATTCTCCAGGCAAAACCAGAGGTTGGCCATACACAAACTCGGCTACGGAACCCTTGAGGTCTTCCTTGAAAGTCGCACGAAGGCCAAGAAGCACGAAGGGCAGTGCCTCTGTCCATAGTGAGTCATGGCAATGCAGGGCAGACTTTAAGGTGTGGTGCCATCGCTTGACAAGCCCATTGCTTTGGGGGTGGTATGCAGAAGTATGAATTTTGACAATACCACACATTTTACATAAGTCAGAGAAAACTGAAGACTCGAATTGTCGCCCCTGGTCAGTGGTTAGGTAAACAGGTGAGCCAAATCTAGAGATCCATGAATCTAAGAATGCTCGACTTACTGTCTCAGAGGTAATGTTCGGAATAGGCACAGCCTCAGCCCGCCGAGTCATCCTGTCAATAGCTGTAAACAAGTAACGGAAACCCTCGGAGGGGGGCAAAGGGCCTACGAGGTCGAAATGAACATGGTGAAACTGGCCTGGCGGTTGGGCAAAACAGCCAAGGGGTGGAGAAGTGTGCATGGAAACTTTGTTCTGTTGACCCACCATGCATGCCCTTGCCCAAGACTGACAGTCATGGCGCATGTCTCTCCAGACAAACCGTTCAGTTACCAAACGGGTGGAAGCTTTGACACCGGGGTGTGCTAATGTGTGTAGTTTGTCAAAGACCTGGCGGTGAAGGGGCTTAGGAATGAAAGGCCGCAACATACCAGTCGATTCGTCACACAACACTAAGTCAGATATGCCAGGGAAAGTAGAGCGTACCGGTTGGAGAGAGGAGCTGTGGTCTGAAAGTAACTGCATGGTATCGGGGTCTGCCGATTGCAGCCGAGGTAGGTCCATTAAGTCAATTAAGGTTGTGACAGCACCAACACATTGTCCGCTCCTCAGATGTAGCGAATGTCATTTGTAAATTGCAAGATGTAATCGATGTGACGAAAGCATCGTGGGGGCGGATCAGCCGCAGGATTTTTTATGGCAGGAACCAACGGCTTGTGATCAGTGAGCACATAGAAATCGTGTCCCTCAACATCAGTTCTGAAGTGTCTTATGGCCTTGTAAACTGCAAGTAATTCTCTGTTGAATGCTGAGTATTTCTTCTGGGTGTTGTTTAGCTTTTCTGAGAAAAACTGTATGTCTGACTCAGTACTGTGCCGATAGCATTGTCACTAGCGTCAGTAGTGATAAACATTGTGGCATCCGCCCGTGGGTGAGCAATAGTGACAGCGGAGGCCAACAGCTGTTTGAGTTCATTAAATGCCTTGTCCATGTCTGGTGTCCAAGGTACCTGGCGGGTGCCAGAAGTTTGTGGGCCAGCGAGAGCATCTGTGAGAGGAGCCTGCACCGCAGAAGCGGCTGGCAAATGTTTCCGGTAATAATTAACTGTTCCGATGAGCCTGTGTAATTCCCTATAGGTCTGAGGGCGTAACATCTCGAGAACAGGCTTGATCTTGTCCTGTGGTGGTGTCAGACCGTCCGATGACGCAACATGACTTAGGAATGTGACGGATGACTGGTGCAATTGAGTCTTTTTATTGTTCAGTTCAACACCAGCGGCTGCTAAAATATCTGTCATGACTTGAACATGCTCCTCACTCTGTTCCAAAGTAGAAGCAAAAACCAATATGTCGTCCATGTATATGAAACAAAAGTCTAGATGGGATACAGTTTGATTGATGAAACGCTGCCACATATGGGGGGCGTTTTTCAACCCAAACGGCATAAATTTGTATTGGAACAGCCCAAAGGGAGTGGTTAAGGCAGTCTTTTCAATATCCTCCGGAGCCATAGGAATCTGATGAAATGCGTGCTTACAGTCCAAAACAGAGAAGTACTTTGCACCTGCGAGCGCATGATTGAAGTCTGCGATGTGTGGGACCGGATATTTATCAATGATGGTGCGGGCATTTAAACGCCTATAGTCTCTGACCATACGCCAAGTACCATCTTTCTTTTGGTCAAACAGGATAGGACTAGCCCAGCAACCGGAAGAAGGTTCAGTTATTCCCTTTTGTAACAGATTGTCCAATTGTTCTTTTGCAATTTTCATAAATTCCGGCTTGAGGCGGCGTGGGCGTTGCGATATGGGCGGCCCATCAGTTAGACGTAACCAATGAACTGTGCCATTAGTGACTACTGCAATACATGGCGCGGCACGACAGTCAGATGTCCGTGAAGCGGAGTAGGCAGTGGCGGACGGGCCAAGCTGTGGCACTGAGGGCACGGAAGTACAGGTGTGCCACCCGCTCGTAGGCTGCGTAAAGGCCGCACACGTGTTAACATGGGCGAGGTTGGTACACTGGTTCTTGGTAGCGGGCCGTGCCGCTACGAGCGCTGTAGGCAAGAGTGGGCATGGCCGAACAGCAGATGGCCGTAGTTCATTGCCACGAGCTTGGCAAGTTAATTGTCCATTCGGAACGCAAGGAGCATGAGCACTCGGGCATACCCTATCATCACAAAAGCGGGTGCTGACACATTTTACAGAGTTCACAACATTGTCGTTAACGTGCGTGGGCATGGGAACACCCGATTGGCATGGACTGACCTTGTCTGTAGCCGACGAGTCATCTGCTTGTAGTGCCGCGAGGCGTTGTTGTGTGGAGGCCAACTCGTGGTGTATGTCGCGGAGATGCAGCAGCATTTCCGTACATTCCATCCACAACTTCGAAGACTTGGTGCACTCCACTAGCCACTTGTTTGTCCAAGATTGCAGCTCCAAGGATAGGTTTACACACTTCTTAGCACAGCACACATGTTTGGTGTTAGCCGAACTGTCACTCAGCGAAGCGAAAGGAATATGCTTGTTAAGGGGGGAGGGGGGGGGGGGGTAAAACACAGTATTTTGCACAAAATCTAGTGACAACTGATAGTGCTTGAGGAAATCAATTCCGAGAATAGGTTCTTCAATTGTTGACACTAGAAACGTCCACTCTAGCTTGCACTCGGGCGAAAGTTTCACTGTATACAAAGTGGAACCCGAACACTGTAGGGTAGACAAGTTCACTGCACGAAGTATTGTTTTGTGTGGTTGCACTTTATTGGTTGCTAGGCGAACCGGCAGCAAAGAGACGTCTACACCAGTGTCTACCAGAAAACATACACCTGATCGTAAATCGCGAACATAGACTCGACCACACTTACTGTTATTGACCGAAACGGAGTGCAACGTGGGATGGTGCCCGTTGTTTACATCGCAGGAGGTGGCACCGTAGCCCACCTGCGGCTGGAGTTTGGGTAAGAACACGGTGGCTGGCATTTGCGAGCTTGCTCCCCGAATCTCGCGTGGAAGAAACAGTAAGGTTGGGCGGGCCTGTGCTCCTGTGGGTAGTTGCTAGGTGATGGAGTATGTGCCCCAGAGTCTTCCACAGAGGCCGATGCACTGTCGTTGCGGGGAGTTGAAGGTGCAGGTAGGGCAGCTAGTTTAACAAACTTGTTATTAGCAGCACCAGACAAGGGCGTGGTGTCAGAAAGCGATTTAGTATGGTCACGTCCAGAATGCAGTGCACGGAGCTCACGTTGCCTGGCGGAGTATGCTCTGTCGGCGGGGCATAAATGTTCATTTACTGGCCTATCTTCATATGCAGAGATTGCAGTGTGGAGAAGCAAAGGTAACTTTTCAGTCCAGATTTCTGCGAGCGTGTCATCAGGCATAACTTGCTCACCGACGAGAAGACAGATGCACCGCCACAGCTGGGACAGAGACTTGTCGCCGAGACGCTCTTCGTAGATGAGCTGTCGCACATTTTCTCTTCTGGTTTTAGAGACGCGCTCCAGTATCGTCTGTTTTGCCACAGCGTACTTCCCTGCTAGGGGGGGTGCTTTGACCAGATCATAAATTAAATCGATGCGGTCGTGAACATGGTTCATGAGGCAGGCGAAGCGTGCGTCGTCGTCCAAAGCACAGACATTGAATGTTTGCTCAACCAGGTTAAACCAGAACTCCGAGTGAGCAGGTTTGAAGTCTGGTAATTTCGGCAGATTCGGCACTGCAGTCACTGCGGAGGTGTGCCTATTACTTCGGACGGAAGTAGAGCATGCCGAAGATTGCAAGTCCGAATTATTATGCAGGAATCACGAAATTCACTTGACGCCGGGGGGGGGGGCGGGTGAGAAGTGACGGATGCTCGAACGGTGTGAGGATCGTCGTCAAAATGCGCATTCTCATAGATGTGGTAGCTCGGAGAGAAGCCACAAGTGCTTAAGTACGCCGGTGAATGTCCGTTATGCACACGGTATTCACTCGATTGTGAGTGGTGGGGCTGGTTGTAGATGTCGGAGTAATTACTGTCCAGCACAGAATTGTTGACTTGATTAGAAGCAACACAAGGATCCCACACACGTCCACTAGGAGGTACACTCGGTGTGATATTTGCTGTTTGGCGAGCTTTGAACACCTGTTGACTAGCCGGCGCGGAAGGATACACACGTGACAGGAACTGATTCGAGTTTGAATTTACTACTGGATTTTCCAAAGTAGCAAAACCTCGCTCAACACCATGAACTGTATTGAATTGTGTGTTCGACACAGGAGTAGGAATGTTCCGACCAACACTCTGTGGAGAACACGTGGGAAGGTCCAGGCTAACAAAGCCAGAGTCCATGACCGTTGGCGGTTGGAAGAAACTGGCGGCACTCGACGAATTCCACTGCATGTTCTGGCTGAAGGATTCCGAAGATTCTTGCAGCATGTCCACTATGACGGCAGGAGTGCTGGAGAGATGTTGCTGGAATCCGGGTGGCGGTGAATGCTGAAAGGCCATTATCTGGAGCTGAACAAAGGCCCTCACGATCGCGGAGAAACCCGACGCGGTAGGCATGTAAATAACCTTCGGGCGGTAACTCGGACGCGTATTACACAAAAACGGGGTCACCAGTGAGGGAATATAGAATAGTTGTAGGTAAACAACTAGAATTCTCCCAGATACAGATTTATTCACACTTAGCTTCTACACAGATGCAAGTCCGGAGGCTAACTGC
The DNA here is from genome assembly GCF_023864345.2 of Schistocerca serialis cubense. Classification (NCBI taxonomy): domain Eukaryota; kingdom Metazoa; phylum Arthropoda; class Insecta; order Orthoptera; family Acrididae; genus Schistocerca; species Schistocerca serialis. Next base: position 406,850,816 of record NC_064645.1, read on the forward strand.
CGTTAGCATCCAACATCCTGCCCAAAGCCCTCTCCTCAAAGATAGCACACTTACGCACAGAACAAATATCGATATTTATGGCGCTCTACGCCACAGGTTCAACACATGTAGTGACAACCTATAAAGCATATGTAGCAGAGTTAAGCCTCTTACAGAGATCTATAATATGTGAAGACCAGTTCATTTTCTTGTCAATGTGCATTCCAAAAAATTTTGTTGTTTCCATTCATGTCACACTTATCTCTCTCTCCTTTTCTGTTTTTGTACAGAACTGAATAAAGCTGGTTTTACTGGAATTTAATGGGAGACCATTCACCTTGAACCAATTAACCACATCTGGGAGTATGTGATTAATGAGTTCCTCAAGATAACTATCTGTTCAACTGCCCATAATGTAAATTTACACGGCAGGCTTGTACATGATGGTAGATCATTTATAAAAATCAGGAATAATAGTAGCTCAAGAATTGAGCCCTGAGGCACTCCACATGTGATGGAACTCGATTCACAATGTGAGGAAACGTCACATACTCCACCTGAGCTATTCAAGACAACTTTTTGTTTTCTGTCTTGGAGGTACGACTGTAACCAATTGCCTGCAACACCACTTATTCCTACTAATTTTGCTTTTTGCAAGAGAATCTGGTGATCAACAGAGTCAAACGCTTTGGGTATATCACAGAAGACACCAAGTGCTACCATTTTTTCATTAAGGGTTTCTAGGACTTCATTTGCAAGTGCATATTTTTATTTACTTATTTATTTTATTTGGTATGCGTATTCCATAGATCCATACATGCGAGTGATTCGCCTGGATGTGGAATGTGTCAATACAATTGTACAAATACAATTAATGCTACAGAATAGTAATATAATACAATGATACAGATATTATAAGTATCATTTTTTCTCATTTACAAGCTGTCATTTAACTAGTATAGCAATTCTCAATATAACATTATAACTATAACATTAACACTATAACATTAACATAATATTGTATCATCCATCTAATACTAAGAGACTAAATACATTTATTATTAAGGGAGAGCATTACTTCTGGAAAAGAATTCATCTAACGAGTACAGTGGATGGTCGAGCAGGTATTTTTTAAACATACCTTTGAACAGCGTTTCATTTTCTCTTGTACATTTAATATAATTAGGCAATGCATTAAAAGTCTTTATAGCAGAACACTTTACTCCCTTCTGTACAAGTGTTAAATTTTTTAGTTCAACATGTAGATCATCTTTACCTCTAGTATTGTAGTTATGGTATGAACAATTTGTTTCATACTGAGCATAGTCTTTATTAACTACATTCATCAGAGAGTATATGTACTGACATGTTGTGGTCAGAATACCTAACTGTGTAAAAAGTTTTCTACATGAGGTTCGTGGAGGAACCCCACACATGATTCTGACTGCTCTCTTCTGAGCAGTTAAGATTTTTTTTTTTTTTTTTTTTTTTTTTTTTTTTTTTTTTTTTTTTTTTTTTTTTTTTTTTTTGAGGCTGGTGAATTACCCCAGAATATTATTCTGTAACTCATTAATGAGTGAAAGTACCCAAAGTAAGGTGATTTTAAAATGTCCCCAAAATGAGTAATTATTCTTAGAGCAAAAGTTGCTGATGAAAGTCTTTTTAGAGTAAGGGACACATGCTGTTCCCAGTTGAGCCTACTGTCAATGTGAACCCCCAGGAATTTAGTGGATTGCACCTGTTCTAGTTCCTGGTTGTCATGAGCAATTACTATATTTTCTAGAGTTTTATTTTTTGTGTGGAACTGTATAAAATTAGTTTTTTTAATATTAACTGAAAGAGAATTAATTGAAAATCAAGCTGTAACTTCTCTGAGTACATCATTAACATCAGTCTCCATATCAGCAGTAGACTTACCATCTACGACAATGCTTGTATCATCAACAAACGTTGTGAATTCACAATTTTTACTAATGGACAGGGGTAAATCATTAACATATATTAAAAACAGCAAGGGTCCAGGGACAGATCCCTGGGGAACTCCATGCTGAATTTTGCCCCATTCAGAATCCACTAGATTAGAAGATCCTTTGTTGCAGCCATTTAGAACCACCTTTTGTTTCCTGTCTTCAAGATGTGATTTTAGCCAGTTACCTATAGGCCCTTTGATTCCGTAATGATAGGCCTTCTTCAAGAGTATCTTGTGGTTTACACAATCAAAGGCCGTGGAAATATCACAGAAGACACCAACTGATGACTTCTTACTATTAATAGACTCCAAGACATCATTTGTGAGTGAATATATGGCACGCTCTGTGGAAACTCCTTTTTGAAAATCAAACTGTCTGTGGTTAATAATATTAAGTTTATCAAGATGTGCCACAATCCTGTTATACACTGCCTTTTCAAGAACCTTTGAAAATGTTGTTAAGAGAGAGACAGGATGATAATTTTTTACATCTGTAGCATCACCAGACTTGAGAAGAGGTCTCACAATGGCATATTTCATTCTCTCTGGAACAACTCCCTCATAAAGAGCCGTGTTGCAAATGTGAGCAAGTATTACACTTACATCATTACTGCAGGGTTTCAACAGTTTATTAGAGATGTTATCTATACCTGAAGATCCTTTACTTTTCAATGAGTGAATTATTTTTTTTAATTTCATTAACAGTTATGGGTGTTACATTTATATCATTAAAACATTGTGGGAGGTTAAGTTTCAGAATATCTAAAGCTTCCCTTAGGTCACCACTCCAACCTATTTGAGAGGTGACACTTAGAAAGTGGTTGTTAAATGTGTCTGCTATCTGTTTACTACCAGTTATTTCCAAATTGTTAATTTTTAGGACAGCAGTTTTTTCATTGTCAGATGGTGCAGTACCTGTTTCCCTCTATCTACATTCCAAATCGTTCTGATTTTATTGTTTGAACATTTAATTTCAGATTGCATGCACATACTTTTAGATTTTTTAATGACTTTAGTTAAGATTTTGCAGTATGTCCTATAATATTTCATCTGGAGGGGATTATTGGGTTGTCTAGATATTATATACAGTTCTCTTTTTCTCTGGCATGATATTTTTATGCCCTTGGTGAGCCATGGTTTTTTGCTTCATTGCCTGTTCTATAGTCTACAGACCTTTTTTTGGAAAGACATATTCAAATATACCTGATAATTGATCAGTAAATAAATTATATTTTGTATTAACATCATTTGCAAGATAAACATACCTCCAGTCAGTCTCCCGAATGCATAATTTGAATTTTTGGATATTTTCCTCATTCATGTTTCTAATGGTTTTCCACTGTGCACTAGCTTTGTTCTGATTTGTATTAAAGTTGTCAATTGTGAGTATTTGCCCATCATGATCAGAGAGACCATTTATGACTTTTTCAACTTTGATGTGATTAGTTTTACTCATATCTACAAAGATATTGTCTATTAGAGTGCTGGAAGTGGCAGTTGTTCTTGTGGGAAAACTGACAGTGGAGACAAGGTTGTAGGTATGCATTAAATTTGCAAACTCTGTCTTAGAAGATGAGCTTTCTAGGAAATCTATATTAAAATATCCAGTCACTATAATGTCCCTATTTTTTCTTGTGAGATACAATAGCACAGAATCTAATTGTTTCATGAATACTTTAAAATTACCAGATGGAGCCCTGTATACTGCTACGATTACCAGTTTCTTGTTACCTTCTACTATTTCTGTGACACATGCCTCAAAGTCTTTCTCTACACAATATTTCTCTACATCTATTGTATTAAAGGACAGGCTGTTTTTCACATAAATAACTGCCCCACCTTTGCACATATGCTTTCTACAAAATGAGGTAGCTAAAACATAGCTTGGTATATTGAGCATTTCGATGCCAAAAGTGATATGGTGTTCTATCAGACAGAGAATATGAGCACAATTTGCGCCTGTTGGTTCATCAATATTTACAATAAATTCATCTAACTTACAGAGCAGGCTTTGAATATTTTGGTGAAAAATTTTGAGTTTATTTTTAATTACATGATTGGTTGTGGTGCTGCCACTGTTGGGAGTGAGTTTTATTTCTTTTGACATGCCAGTATTACAGGAACAGTTTTCTGCAGGGAAGAGGGAGCTAGACTGCGTCTTCTGTTGAACGGCCCTTTTGAAAGCCAAATTGGCTCTTGCTGAGAACTCCATTCTTCATGAGATGATCAGTAATTCTTTTCTAGCATTGCGGAGAAAGCTCTCAGCAAAGAGATAGGTTGATAGTTAGTTAGTTCGGCTTTATCTCCCTTTTTGTACAGGGGTTTCACAGTGGCATACTGAAGTCTACTGGGAACAACACCTTCCTGAAGGGAAGAATTGAAAATATGACGAGATTGTCCCTTATCCACACACAAGAATATTTCAATAAATTACTAGATATATTATCAACCCCTGCAGAGTTCTTACTTTTTAGAGACATGATGATTTTTTGAATTTCTTCTACAGTGACAGGATTAAGGTGCATTTCTGAAATTGTGTTTGAATATACTGCTTGACAAAGAGTTACAGCTTCATCAGCATTGGACTTGCAACCAAACTGTTGAGTTACTGATAGGAAGTATTTATTAACAATCTCAGCCATACTTTTGGGGTTATCTACTAGGATACCTCCATATCTGATTTTATTTACATCTTCTTTGCTTGTTGTATCTCTTCCTGTTTCTTTTTTTGCAATGCTCCAAATTGTTTTCATTTTATTATTAGAATTATTTATTTTCTTCTCATTATAAAGGGCTTTTGATTTCTGTATTAGTTTCTTTAAAATTTTACAGTATAATCTATAGTATTCCCATTTTTTTACATCTTTACATAATCTTATTGCAGCATAAGTTTCCCTTTTGGTTTTACATGACTGTTTTACACCTTTTGTAATCCAAGGCTTACTTACAGAATTTGAAGCACTGTTTCTGACCCATTTCTTCGGAAATATTTCTTCAAAAAGAGCACAGAATTCATTTATAAAACAGTTAAATTTAGTATCAACGTTATCATGGCTATATACTAAAGACCAATCCATTTGCTGCAGCCTATGGTTGAAAGTTTCTTTTGCCTCTTCATTCATTACTCTTATGAATTTCCATTGAGGAAATTGTTTTTTGAACAGATTAACATCATAAAGAGTGAGAATTTTTCCATCATGATCTGAAAGCCCACTTACAACCTGTCTGACAGTATAATTCTGATGTCTACTTACATCTAAAAGAACGTTGTCTATCATAGTTTGGGACTCCTTTTAATTCTTGTTGGGAAGTTTATTACTGATATCAGATTATGTAAGGTCATCACAATCTCAAAGTCAATATTACTCTTATTTTCTGGCATAAAGTTTATGTTGAAATCACCTAAAACTACAATATCCTTTGCTTTTGAAAGTAACCCTGACAGCAGGAGTTCCATTAGATGTAGAAAAGTTTTTATGTCACCTGAAGGAGCCCTGTAGATGGTCAACACTATCACTCTGTAGAATTTAGTTATTATTTCTGTTGCACATGCTTCAAATTGTTGTTCCACACAATATTTCTTAATATCTATAGCTTTGTATGCTACACTATCTTAACATAAATTGCTACTCCACCTTTGTCTTTACTTTCCTTACAGTAGAATGCTACTAAACTATAACTTACTATAGATGGCAAGGCACGTTTACCAGTAATGTGGTTCTCAGTTAAGCACAAACTCTGAACATTATTTATTCTGTCCTTGTCATTAATGTTAATAAGAAGTTGATTTGTTTTGTTTAAGAGGCCCCTTATATTTTGATGAAAGAAAGAGATGCCTTCCTGTTGCTTTTTCATTCTATTAGTGCTGTTACCTGACTGAGAATCCACTGGAGTCTGTCTTGAGACAGGAGGGAGGAGACACTTGACACTGCCTACTGTTGTCCCTTCTTTATCTTGAGGCCCACACATAAAAAATCGTTGAGATGAGAAGGAGGCGCAGCATTTCTTCTGCCCCAAAGCCTTCTATTTGTTGTTGCTGATGGTGATGCTGTTTCTGACACTTCAAATGTTGGTTCTGCCACTACTGCTGTGTTTTCTTGTGAACTTGGAGTCTTCTCGTTTTTCTTGTTTTCATCTAAAATAATACTTGAATGATGAGGAACTGTAGTTCTTTTGTTGTTGAAATCACTGTCCACTGTTCTTTCTGTTAACATTTCGTCTCTTTTTACATGCTTTGCTGGTGCTGATGATGGTTCTAATGGTTTTACCTTTTTTTGAAGTGTTTTCGTTATGGAGTCAGGTGATGGTGATGTAATTATTGTTTGGGTTTTGAATTTACTTTGGTGGTTTTTTATTACCTTGGTTATCAGGTTTGTCAGATTTCCCTGTTAACACATGACCATCTTACAAGATCATAGCGATGCAGAATATTGACCATTATTACATTAGTGTGAGTGAGGTTTCTCAGACACAGTTTAAGATCGCACATTGCACTCGCTGTTTCATTTTTGTAGATGTCATTTGTGCCTCCCAGAAGTACAACGAAGTCTTTATCATGCAGATTCTTTGCCTCTGCAGATGCAGTCATTTTTTTAATTTCACTAAGTAGGGCTCCCAGTTTCACTATACCACACAAATATGTTTTAGTTGTTTCTTTTAGTTTACTCGCAAGTCCACGACCATGGCTGCCTGAAAACACAAACAGTTTGCTGTTATTGGAGTTCACAATGTGCAAATCATTTTGTATTGTTTTATTAAACACTTCAGCACAATTTTTGATCAGCACATTTACGTTGACCTCATTCAGAGAAGGATTGAATTGGTTCAGTTATGCACTCTTAAAAGTCTATTATACCAGTCACTGTGCATGTGGTTTGCAAAATGTCTTGGTTTAATTTAATAAGTTAAATGCCCTAGAATACAATTTATGTAACTAAGCCAAAAATAAGACATTTTGTTCAATTTCACTTTTGTCAGACATCAGAAAATACCATGAAAGTGATGAAATAAAGCAATTAATGTGATCAGATATGTTCTTTATGCAGCTAAAGTGTCGTAGATGACATGAAATCTAATAAGCCTTCTTTTTTCAAAGTTTATGGCTTGTTCCATAACTTTGAGGGTTTTCTCAATCATTCTGACATTTTGCTTTTTCAGATTTTTAATTTTAATACATTACTGAACCAAAAAGGTGGGATCAATATCATACTGTCATATTATCCAAAGTACAAGGTCCTGTGGCAAAGGTGGTACCTCACAATGGTGCACAAGTAAACACAGTCACTGCAACACAGCAACAAATGAGAGATGTCAGTGTAGACATGCTCTCAAGAGTTCCATACATCACTACTGTAGAATGCTCACTTACATGAGGGTGCACTGCCACTCAGCCTGCTCTGCAATCATCACAGAAGTGACACCACCATCTCACGACAGAGTCAGTAGTGCAAGAGCTGCCTTACACAGAGATATGTAAAAAAGCTTATAGTCATTTCTACTTTGAAAGAAGAGACTATTATTTTGTTCTGTATCAAGTGATAAGTTAGTTTTCAGTGATAGTAACAAATACTCATGACATTCCTGTGGCCATGGCTTGTTTGAAAGTTAAGTATTTTATTTTGTTTGAGTTATAATAAAGTGATCTAATATTTTGTGTATGTCGTAGTATCACCTCAGCCTCACGCCAGATGTGAAACTGAGAAACCACTACAGAGCCGTCAAGTGTTTTTTCTGTCTGGCACAATACATACATTAATAACAAAAAAGAAATACTTCACATATGCTGTTGAATATGTTTATTGTTCTGATATCAAAGCACTAAAAATACGAACTGGATAACCTTAACTCGTTTGAGGTACAATACGTTTTGAGTACTTGTCCTCATATATAATTGCCGGGGCATGACACATTTTCCAGCCCATATAAATAGATACATCAAAATGGTAATTTAATAATTTTGCCCACTCTTTGAAAAATTTCTGTGGATGTCCATGCACACATTCGTGTGTTTCATTTAGACAGGCAATAGGGGTAGGTAAAAGCAAATGTAGAAACATTACTGTGTGATAAACCAGGATTTGATGAAACTTTGCTCAGTGAACAAAATATACAGTACCACCTAAATTTGGGCGATATTTAAATTCATTATCATTCAAAAATTATATACTCCATAAAGGTGGACGTTCAAATTTTTCCAGACATCAGTTATGAAGAAAAAGGACCGATTTCTAATTGCTGGCCTTACAGGTGGGGACTCACCCAGGATCATAGAGGTTTTTGGCTGAAGCACTTACAGTTTTCTCATTGCAAATAAAAATTAAAAGAAAATATATATCTGTGACACTCATAATAAATTGCTCTGGCAATGCTTGGAGTTTTGATTGGACATCAAAAAAGAATTTTACTTTTAGACAGAACACAAGTAAATGAAAATCCAGAAACCACCACATGACCTTTGTATGAGACTGTGGAAGAAAAAATAAGAAAATTGCTCAAAATTTATCAAACCTAGCTTTCTTTGGGGTAAATTGCTTTATAATTGAAACAGCATTTACAACCTTACTTTTAAGGATCTTACTCCATCTGCCACCACCAGTAGCCATAATGGCAGTCAAAAGCCTGGATATGGCCTGAGGAAAGGACCAAAACTGGTTGCAAACAAATAAAAAACCTGAAAACGTAATCAAGACTGTTTTTATCTGATTTTGACTTTATAATTGAGTTAAAATGAGTGAAAGTAAAGAAGCAGGAACTGCAGCTGCAGGAGGTCTTAAACATGAGTCAAGATACTTTTGGCAATTCAACTAAAATTGAAGAGAATAGGAAACCAGATTTAAATGAATTATGGAGAAGTGTGTTAGGACAAATGGGAGAATTAGGTACAAAGTTAGGAAACATAGAATCTACACTGAAATCTAACAGTACTCATTTAGAAACCCAATAAAGTCTAGTAGTGATGCTTTAGAAACAGAACTAATTAGGTTTCAAAACTGGAAAAAATAGAATCTAGATTAGGAGGAATAGAATCCAACATAAAAGCTACTAACAATCAAATTAGCAGTATATTGACAGAAACAAAATTTTCCTTGCATTCCAGTTGTATTGTAGAAGAAATCACTTCTAAAGTCAGGCCAGTTGTCAATGAAGATATTTAACTGAAACAGTCATCAACCTTGTTGTGGTACAGGAAACTTGTGTGGAACTACCTTTACCATACATTATACATTGAAAATATTTGAAGGGAAATCAGCACCTATAGCTTTATGGTGATAGACAACCACAAAAACAAAACCTTAACCACAGCAGATTACTGTGAGACTTTTGGTTTATGAATGTTTTAACAAACTTTCAATATGAACAAATGAATGTGATGGTAAAGATACTTGCAACATGTGCTAGTGTAGATTTGCAGACTCTGCAAAGATAAGAGAGCTTAGATTGTGTTATAGACAACAGACATTAAAAATAGCAATCAGGGAGAATTAAAGTAGTGATATAGATGACCAGTGTCCTCAGTGGATCACAAATACTGTTTGTAATATGGGCTTAGCTAATCCAAGACCACAATGTTTTTGCAGTATTTCTTCAAAAATTTCAAATTTCTGCACTGTATGCATTCCGTTTCTCATCATTATATCTTTTTTTGGAATTAACTATCACTATCAACCAAACATCTTCTTTTTAATAGTTTAATAATCATTGAAGTAGTTACGTAGTAGCCAAATAATCTCACAGCAACCATTAAATGTACTGTACTGAAAATGTGATTGAGAAACTGAAAGGAAAATAAGCCTTTTAATGCTTACATTGCAAATATGAACATCTTCATGCCTATTATTGATTGTAATTCACTTTTGATCTGGATTATGCAAACTGCAATATGTTGTGTTCCTTCACAACTGTCTAGAACACATTGAAGGTAAATGTGGATATTTTGGGAACTTATGTGCATTTAGAAAAGAAATTTGGATTTTTACATAAGGAGAAGTCAAATATTTTACTGTTAATTGTAACTATAGTTAGCTGATATTAGCCACACAAAAATATTTAGTATCTTGGTATATGAAAAAGAATGGTTAAGAAAAATGAAAATGTAAGATTTTTGCAACTTATGTCAGCTCCATTACTGTTGTCGTGCCATTACAAGAGAAAGAAATAGTGGATAATGGAGTCTTTCAGACAAATGCAAACCAAAGGTTACAACGAGGAACATGAAAAATCAGTTACAATGCAAAATGTATTTCTTGGTTCAAAATGAATGTTATATTGGTATGTATAGAGTATATGGATTACATTCAGAGCAATTTTTTTTCATTTGAGGTATATTTATGGAAATACATAAAACTTATGGAGGATGTTTATGAGCTTTATATTGATGTCTTTGATTCATGATGACGATGTTCAGGAAATGACATAGGGACCTGAGGAGGATTACCGGGTTGGTTGCACCAATAATCACACCCATTTAGCAATAGTTCGTTTATTAACCTTAACACATACAAGGATCACAAAGAACTGAACTGAACATGGCGGAACAGCCAAAGATAATGCTTAGAGCCCAAAGATGAATGCATATCAATGTTGGTGTCGATTTCATCGGTGCCACATAGCCCCCGCCCCCATCCCCCCCTGCAGTCGGGAGTACTCTTGAGAGGCTGGGGGGGGAGGGGACTAGGGTGACTATGGCATCGGCAGGGGTGGTCCATGGGAGCCGGACCACGGTCAGCTTGACAGTGTCGTCGGGAAGCTGTGTGGGTAGATGTCGTGAAGGAAGGTTCAGCGACATTGAAACGAACTGGTCGTCATACAGGTCGTGCAGCGACAGGTAGGCCAGTGGTTTGCAGGTGGAATGGAGCGACGACGACGATGTCTTCAGTGGGCATGGTGAACACACAAAGCATGTCCAGGTTGACACTGGGCAGGAGGGGAACACATTTCATCAGGTGGCAGGGAATGGCGGAGGTTGTGTCATGAGCACTGGATGAAGAGAAACACACGACGAACAGTGTATAATCGCGCAGTATTATTGAGATGTCATGGATTATGTCCGGGGGAACAGGCACAAACCATAAACACCTCGAGCAAGGGCACGTTCAAGACTGGGGGGGGGGGGGGGGGGTGTTAGAAACCTCAACAGGGCGAGGCAGGCGACGGTGGAGAGGTCGAAGGGACCGGTGAACGGCCCAGCGGCAAGTACATGGTCGTAGTTAAGCTCGACGTGGAGAGCATTTGGTCACTCGACAGAGTGCTTGAGACCGGAGTAGAGGGTGAGGTCACAGGTGAGCTCGATGATTGGAGCTGGAAGTCACTCGACGGAGTGTGTAAGTCCAACGTGGAGGGAGTGGTCAGAGTGTTGTGAGCCATGACAGTCAGTGGTGTGGTCGTGGCCTGAAGGGGGGTAGAAGAAGGCGCGATATGAGCAGGCTTAAGTCTGTTGAGAGAGACTGTAACAGCTGAATCTTTCATCTGGATGTCATGGGTGTTGGCTGAGCGCCGGAGAACTCGGTACGGGCTGGTATATGGAGGTTGGAGGGGAGCACGGACAGTGTCATCTTGGAGCATGACGTACTCGCAATTGTCCAGAGATTTTGGGACATGAACCTTAGGGCGGGAATGGCTGGTGGGCGGAGGGATGTGGAGGTTGATGAAGTGGGGTCTGATGCGGTCCACGAAGGAAGGTAAGTCAGACTGAGGGAGAGAAGCGGAAGGGCTCACAAGTTCGCCAGGGAGAACAATGTTCTGGACGTATATAATATCGGCTATTGTGTCTTTGAGGTCTTCCTTATAAATCACACGAATGCTGAGTAGCACAAGGGGAAGGGCCTCTGTCCATAGACAGTCGTGGCATCAAAGAGCCACCTTGAAAGTGCGATGCCAGCCCTCGACTATCCTGTTACTTTGCGGGTGATATGCTGTGGTACGGATGCGCCAGATGCCGCAAATGTTACAAATCCCATTGAAGAGGGCCGACTCAAATTGTCTGCCCTGGTCAGACGTGATGATAGCTGGTCATCCGAAACGCAATACCCATGACTCGACAAAAGCTCGAGCAACAGTTTCTACCATAATACTGGGGAGGGGGACAGCCTCGACCCAGTGAGTTGTTCGGTCAATAGGCAAGAGAACATAACAAAAGCCGTTAGAGGGGGAGAGAGGGCTGACAATGTCAGTATGAATATGTTGGAAACGCCCAGGAGGGATCAAAAAGGCGCCGAGGGGGGGTGAAGTGTGCTTGTGTACTTTGCAGCATTGGCACACGACGCAGGAGTGTGCCCATTGCTGGCAGTCCTTGTTGACATTACTCCACACAAAGCACTCTGCTACGAGGTGGGTGGATGCACAAACACTGGGGTGGGCTAAATTATGCAATGCGTTGAAGACAGCTCGACGGAGCGTGGTTTGGATAAGAGGGCGTAACATGCCCGGACTGTCGTCGCACCAGATCTCACAATAAATGCCAGGGAAGGTGGTGCGGACGAATTGTAGTGAAGAAGTAGAGTCTGAAATCAGGTTTTGTGTTTCCTCGTCAGCGGGTTGGAGGTTAGGCAGTTCAGAGAGGTCTAACAGTGAATGGACAGCGTCGACTTGTGAAAGTAAATGAGCAACTATATTGTCAGCACCCTTTATGTGTCTGACATCTTGCATTGATGTCTGCACTAAATTTTGAGCTTCCGTGAAACTTAGCCAGTCTTGGGGATTTTGCGTTCTTCTGAATCTGTCATGCTTTTTTTGTTGCTTCTGCAACAGTGTTCTGACGTGTTTTGTGTACCATGATGGATCAGTCCCGTCTCTTATTAACTTATTCTGTATGAACCTATCTATTGCTGTTGATACTGTATCTTTGAATTTGTGCCATATCTGTTCTACACTTACATAATTAGCTTGGAAGGAATGGGGACTCTCTCTCAGGAAGGCATCAAGCGAATTTTTATGTTTTAAATAGATATATTTTGTGTTTATTTTTAGTGGTTTTGGTTGATATGGTTGTATGAACCAAGTGAAAGTGTAGTCAGCAAAAAACAGTTAAAAGTGATATTTTGCAGTTGATTTTGGCAAAATTAGAGGAAACGCAGACAGACAACAATAGCAAATTTAGTGCAGTCAATGATCAGTTAACAGAAATATGAATTGAAAACAATAGTAAAATGGACAAGGTACAATACCAAATAGAAGAACATAGTAGTCAGGTTTTGGATCTAAAAAAATTAATTGTCAGAGGGATTAAAAAGTGTGAATAAAAATGCTGATGTCTTAGAAAATAAATTTATTGTTTTGGAAAATGAGTTAGTTGTCCAATCTGCACAACAAACGAAGAATGTTGATGACATCAGAGTTGCACAGAAGGCCGCAGCAGAAAAAATGGAACAGAACTTTAGTAGCTTAGATCAAAAAATTTTAAATGTTGAAAACAGTATGCTAATTAATGTAAATGTTTTAGATCAAAAAATTTCAGCAGTTCACGCAAGCTGTATTCACAAAAATCTGTGGTCCAACATTCCTATCAAAAGTTTTCCATCAGACAATTTACATCTAGGGGATTTTCAGAACCAATGTAGAGATAGTTTTGTGTCAGGCATGAGTGACGATCAAAAAATTAAATTTTTTGAAAGCTGTCTTGAAGACGAAGCTCTGTCTAGGGTAAATCTAAGTTTAAGTCAGTGGGAGATCTATCGAAGTTTTGAAAAAAGTTTTTTAATTAAATTTGCTCAGAAGCTGAACAGGGGAGAATTAAAAGTGGTCCTAATTACAGGAATAGGGACAATGCTCTGAAAGAGTTTTGTAAGAATCTACTTAAGAAACTAACACAGCTAGACAGACCATGTGACAAAATGACTTTGATTGATGCACTCAAAAGGAGATTGCCAGCAAGATTGCAGTGAGATTTAGTGCATGGACCTGACGATTGTCTTGAACAATTTTTACGATATGTTGACAAACTAGATAGGGCAGCAGAAAGAAGCATGTACCATAATAATCAAAATGATTGAGATTATAATTGTAATAAACAGAAACAGAGAAAGTGGTAACCACTATCAGGGTCAAAATGGTAATAGAAACAGAAATTTTGAACATCAGCAGAATAGGAATAATGGGGATAACCATGGGCAATTTAACGGGAGAAACAATCACAGAGGATAACTACTCAGGAAACAGCAGTCCGCCTCAATGAAGGTCCACAGTTTTTGGGCAGGAAACACAAGTACAAGACCCCCAACTTACACCTGCAATTAGACAATAAAAACGGTGTTAATAATATGGCACAGGTATCTGAAGTTGAAAAGACGGAATACCAGATTTCTCACTTCCGTTTTGATAAAAAATTTTGGGATACTATGTTTAATTACAGTGATGCAGGTACTAATTGCAAACCAGAATATGAGGGTAATGAGAATTTTGATGTAGTGTGTAATTATCATTTCTTCTCTTGGTCAGAAAACAGTGTTATCGATGTATGTAAAACAGGTGATGACTGTATTAGATCTGAATTAGGTGGTATTTTTGATGCAGATATGATTGAGAGCTGTGAAATAACTGAGGTTGGTAAGTCTGAGACCGGTCATGACTGGTAAATGACACAGATCTAGTAATAAAGTAATAAGCAAAGCAAGTATGTAAAATGTCAGGTACTGTTAACTTTTAGTACAGAGGACAAGACATATGAACATGGATGCATAATGATCCCTAGTCTAGGAGAAAATATTCACTGTGTTTGTAGAGTCATAAAACTATATAATTGTGTTTTTTATCATGAATTTAGTATGTTACATGATGTGATTTCTAAAGTTTTGTCTTATCTATTGACTGAGTTAAAATTTATGATACACTATATAATTATGTTCTGTAATAGATTTGTGCTTTAGAATTTGATAAATATGTGCCATGAGACTAAATGAGTATATCTTATGCCACATGAAGCTTATTAAACTAATGAAGAGACTGGAAAATTTAATGTTGATGTGTGGGAGGGTAGGGTTACGATGGCCACCGATAATGCACTCAGTGACCACAGCTGTCCCATCCACATTGGTCTGGTATTTATCACAGACTTGCACATCAACCGTGATGTGGCGACTACACTTCCATGACCCATCCCCCTCCATAGACGCCTCGGACGACCCACCATACAATGCGTATTCATGTCCCCACTACGTGCTACCAGTTGTTGCTGCCATGATGGTCAACTGTGTCACCACATCCACTACACCTGGTCACTTACATGGGCATTACACCGTGATGACATCAGGCAACTTCCCCACTGTATACATTGGTTTACTCAATCAAGATACTGCTGCTCACAATTGTCCGCCATCATTGATAAATATCAGAATGCAACTGCCATTGTTTCATCTAGATGACCGTCAAATGTGCTTTACAATTGTGGACAAGATTTTTGTTGTGAACAACATGAGGCAAGATAGTGACAAATCCTTAAACCTGATCTGGCATTTATATTAGTATTGTGTGCTTGTCAGTGACATTATTGCCCCACCACCAACTCACAACAAGTACAGTGCTAATGACTTTTGCCACCTTCCACTGTGCCTCCTCCAGAAGTTCATTACAATGAATGGCGCTGACATGTTCCCACTGCACACAATGCCTGCAGCCATGCTACACCCAAGTCCGTCCAGCTTCGCATGAATGCTGCCAACAGTGGCATCACAGCTGCTGCTCAGCAACCAGACCTCCAAGTGGGCAGCATAAACAGTAACACACAGCATTGTGTCACTCATATAGTGTGTGATATCTGCCACCATGCTACACCCTAGTCCATCTGGTCCTGCCCGATTGCTGCTAACAGTGATGTAAAGGCCACTGCCCAGCAACTGGACCTTCATACTGTCAACACAAACAGTAACATGCCAGGAAACCATGCCCCCCATGCTGCCACACTCACTGGGGAGGAGTTTGTGGACATCGTAACCCACAATAACACCCCAGGCGTCCATGCTGTCGACATCGAGTGTGACTGTCTATTGACTTGGCTCTTCTCTACCTGCCTTCTCTCTTCACACCAATGTTGAACTGCATGCTCCAGGTCATGCTCAGGAACACACAAACAATGCCCATGACTTCACCGTTACTTCCATGCTGTCACAATCAACTGACATATCTACGGACTTCGATGTGACACCATGTTCTGATGCACAGATAGCAGTCACGCATTCACCATTGCTTCTTCTTAAGATTGACAATGGGCTGATTCCTCTTCATATTTTGATGCCCCGGATCTCTTCTACACCATCACCAAGCCACCTGAAATGGACTTACTCCATGAGGGACATTGTCAAACGTGATTTCCGGATGACACTCTTGTGCCACATACGCATCACTCTCCACACTGCGTATTCCTTGACCATGCATAGCCATGCAGGTTGCTGCTCTCCATGGCTACTCACCCTGATATCACCAGTCCTTCCTGATGTATTGCCGCCTCATGCCTGCTGACTCATGGATACAGACATGCTGACTGACTTCATCCAACCTCACTTGGACCACACTAAACCAATGGCACCCTCCCTGGTTGCCATACACTCGCTGACTCAGTATGTGTGGTGCCATATACAGCAAGATACATTGTGTTCTGCCCTGTCTATGAAAGCAGCTCAACTGCACATCAGAAGAATGCTAGTTCACTTCTTCCCTTCTTATTCAGTACCAGCCACACAACTCTCGTGACACCACCCGCCAATGCCATGCCATTTGACATGCAAGCTGCTACTACAACAAGTGCTCCATACTGATTGTTTGATTCTCACCTCACCAGTCAAGCTTCTATTTGAGCACTCCACAAGCAATGCCCTGCGCATTCACTATGTCAATCTTGAACAATGGATTGCTGCAGTGTCAGTTAAACCACCATACACATGTCTCACAACACTGCTACTTCCTGCCTTGGATCACACTACTGTGTCACTGGTATGCATGGCCACCATCTGAGGATGTTCTTGCCACTGACATACTCCTACTGTCCACTCCTGCCATGCTGACATTGGTTTGGTGCAGCTGACCTTGAGATGAAATGATCTCAAGAGAACTCTGAAATTGATATCCTGGCATATCTTTGGTTTTCCAGGAGTCACTGTTCTTTCACCACGTTTTTAACATGTGTGTACTATATTTGTGTACTGAATAAAGTGATTTAGATAATAAGTTTTTGGGATTCATTCTACTCATAAACTTAGAATGTTGTGGAAGGTTGTAGTAAAAGTATCATGGTTTATATTATTATTGGCTGGCACCTTTTGTATCAGACTTGGTCAGGCTCATGCAGATTCATTCAGACACATTTTGTTGTTGAAAGGGTTAACATCGTGTAAAGCTCTTTGGAGATGGTGGTTTTGAGAAAGACAATAAAACTGATGTCAAGTCTTTACGTTCAGTCCAAGTTTGTGTTTTTATGTGATACTTAACACTGATTGCGATTGTGAACTGGTTTATGTACAGTATAATGAAAATAAAACCATACATTGAGAAAACATTTATTAATGCTTCTTGCCTGTCGCAATAACAACACACGACCTGATCACCAGAATTAATGTGATGCAAACTCTTAGATGAACGGACGCCATCTTGAAGTTAAATAAACTTTTTTAGCCTTTTGTGTGACGTCACCTTCCTTAAACATGGAATAACATTGCTTGTTTAATGGTTTACATTATTTTGCAATGTCGATGTGAAGAAAATGGTTTGATTTCTGATTGATATATTATGGGAGTGCATTACAACTGATGTCTATTTTTGGATTTATAGCTGAGTCAGCAACAACAGTTTTGCTTACAATATTTTAATGACTAAACTAGTCATTTTCTTCAGAAGCAGAGGAAAAAAATAGATTAGTCAATCAAAACATTGTGTGCAAAAATAAAATAATCAAATTAGTTGCATCCTAAAAACATGTCATGAGTCATTTGGGTGAGTCTTACTGCACACATGTAAAGACATGGGTGACACCATTATGACATGCATATGCTGTATGAAAGATGACAGAGACCACATATCAACTTTCGTGATCATTTGAAACGCTAAACCGCAGTAGCCATTTTTTCATATGAACTAAAGGGTGGCTCATTATATCCTTAATTGGTATACTCACTGCAATGCTGGAAGCTACTGATGTGCTTATTTTCTTTGAAAATGTGACCCTGCCAACTTTTGGAAAAAAAGAAGTCACAATATGCTTTGTAAATGGTAAATTTGGGGGCTAATTAATGATGTCACAGTGGCTCCGTCAGTTAATCAAAGTAATGCAGTGACAGAATATCTATGTTCAAAGCTACTACACGTTAATTTTTTTTCCTGTGGTAATTGCCTCCAAGTAGCAGCATCAGCATGGTATGCCTCCAAGTTGCAGTATGCAGTGTGCTATGGAGTCCGCATTTAACTCAACAGAAGTAGGAAATTACCTTCAGAAATGATTCAATCGTCAAAATTAAAGACTGAAATGTCTAAAGCAAAAGCCTATCCTCCATATTGTCAACCAACTACAAATATTATTGAAGAACTGCATCACTGTGTCTGAAGTCATTCTGGTACTGTTAGTTTATTAGTAGCGGTAGGAATTATTGAATCTGACCTCCAAACACACTTTCGAGATTTTCAGTCTTGCCAGTCTGCCTTATTTGCTGTGAGACATCAGGGAAGCCATTACTCACATCTAGTGCTAAATTTAACTACGTATTTACTCGAATCTAAGCCGCACTTTTTTCCGGTTTTTGTAATCCAAAAAACCGCCTGCGGCTTAGAATCGAG
Source organism: Schistocerca serialis cubense (assembly GCF_023864345.2). Lineage (NCBI taxonomy): Eukaryota > Metazoa > Arthropoda > Insecta > Orthoptera > Acrididae > Schistocerca > Schistocerca serialis. Next base: position 406,869,516 of record NC_064645.1, read on the forward strand.
TGCAAAGCAAGCGGAATTTCTGAAAAATATTGATAGGTGCCGCCACAACTAACTTCTGCCGTCAAATATATGTAGCGCTACACAAGTATGCTTTGTGGCACAAAGATAAATACTGGCGCCAAAAACTCTGCATCAGTAAATAAATTTTAAAAAAGGTAGAAGACGAGCTTTTTTTTTCTCCGGCCCGAGTTTCGACCACTGCATTTTCATAGATTATCCAACGAAGTAATTACAAATTTCGTATTGTTCATCTTAGAATGTAGCAGAATTTCAATGTACTACGAAAATCCGACTGGCAAGACTGTTAGGGATGTTTGTCAATATGGCCAACTCTACGTTCCGAGTTTTATTCCTACCTGTGAGAAGACATGGTTAGATGGTCGCTAATAGGAACCTGATGAAACGTGAATCAGATGCAGTATTCTCTTCACCATAAGAATAATACGAATATAAACATTTTGCCATGTATTCTTTCGTGTTTGCTGCTATCTCATTTAAATCCTGTCTGCCTAATAAACTACGAAACTAGAGTGAGACAACAGCAAACGCGGAAGAATATACGTATCGTGTCATGTTTATATTCGTATTATTCTTATGCCTAATAGTGATACAGTCAGAAACGAAGCATGGTAACTGACTAGATTTTAAATGTAAGACGACTAATTTCTGTGCAGAATTTGATGTACTAAAGAAGCGGCCGCAAAGATTTTCAAACGGAGAAAAATTTTCGCTAAACACTCGTTCAGAACATGTTCTATCATACGCAGTCTATTATTTGGTTCTTGTTGATCATTATCAAAGAAAGCAGCAGTGTAAGTAACAACAAATAGCAGTCTCCTGCCATTGTTTCGCTAATGAGACGATTCCTCTTTTTTTTTAAGCGGCGGTAGCGGGCACAAAAGCAAGTCATGCCGCGAGCGGCGACAGGCCGTAAACACGCATTATCAAAATGCGACAAACAATGCATGACACAGTACAGTAATGCATTTTCAGCTTAGAGTGACGTAAACACCTATAACAAAGAAAACGGCACTTATCAGATCAAAGCAAAATAAGCAATCGATTCAAACCAGACGAAGCACGTGAAAAAGGAAGGGTACCCGTATAAATACGGACGGAGCGCCTGACGCATAGCAATGGCTACCTGGTAAAGCTTAACTGCTAAGCTTACGACTCGAACCAAACTACTGTAGCTGTATCGTCTTTCATTCGACCTAAATTGTGTCTCATATTACAATGGACCAACTTTGTTTCGATTTGGAGGTGCGGCCTAAAACTTTTCTCTCCGCTTGAATTTCGAGTCTCAAATTTCAGGTGCGGCTTAGATTCGGGAATTTTTTCTTTCCTTTATTTCGAGTCTCATTTTTCAGGTGCGGCTTAGATTCGAGTAAATACGGTACTCATTAAGTTTCTGTGTATGTGATAGGTGCAGTATTTTTGCTGAAAATATTTAACCAAGAGCTTTTTTCTCAAATAGCAGTTTGAAGTAACTGTACTGTGCTGACAATATTTGCAAATGGTTCTTTATATCAGTAAAATGCAAAGATTTGCTAACATTACTCATTTGACACTCAACGTATTTTAAAATTTACACAGTACTTTCATTGCAGTTACCAAATGATGTTGAACACTGGACTGAATAATTCTATTTTCAAGAAAATTGGGCTGAAGATATTAAAATACCTGAAAAAATAATCTATGACCTGTTATGCCCTTCTACATCTATGTTTCATGTGTCAGGACAGATTACTTTTCTTAAACACATTGTCATTAGTCATGCCTTAAGCTTTTAGGATTGTGATGAGTAATGTTAACAAAACTGTGCATTTTACAGATATGATATATGTAACTGGTCAACAATATTGAAAATATCTTTCAGAACTAGACATTTTTGTCTAACTTTAACAACTGAATTATTTCTGAAGGCAATTTCCTACTTGCTTCAAGTTTAATATGGACTCCATTCCATGCTGCTACTTGCCTGCAATTTTCACACTAAAAAAAAGGACAGGACTTCTTTTGTTTTACTATATAACTTCATTTAACCAACTGTGCCACTGTGGCATTGACATATGGATTCCCATTTTTACCATTTACAAAGCTTATTGTGCACTCCTTTTTCCCCCAAAAGTCTGCAGGTTCAAATTTTCAAAGAAAGTAAACACATCAGTAGCTTCTCATGACTATTTTATACCATTAAAATAAAAGAATGATCAACATTAATTTTATAAATTGCAATGAATACATGAATTGAGGATATAATGAGCTACTCCTTTAATTCATGTGCAAAAATGGCTATCACAGTTTAGTGGCTCGAATGACCACAAAAGTTAATACATGATCTCTGTCATCTTGGATAAAGTGCATACACATCATAATAATGTCACATATGACACTACCAGCATGCAATAAGACTCACTTTGAGTCAGTCACACCAAGAAGACTTTGCAAATATCAAGATCATTATTCTGAAGAGCACTAACATGTTTACCTGAGCAAACCCAAAAAGTATCACAATAGGAACAACAAAATATTTAAGCTAAAATTTCCATTTACATTGTTAGTTATCAAAAATTTAAATATAATTCAGACACATAATTAAAGAAAGGACCTACTGGTGATAACATAGAAATGTATGGGTAAAAAGATCAAGGAAAAACTTGTGATTATCAAATGTGAGGTGAATCATACCATAACTGTATGTGCAAACATGACTATTTTATACCATTAAAATGAAATAATGATCAAAATTTATTTTATAAATGGTGTTAGAATTTCTGCTAACAATACAGAGTCTAAATTCCATAAATATCAGTCATAATTTTTAAAACAACAAAAATTTCTCAGTCCCAATTGCTTTATTTTTACAGTTCTACTTTATTTATTTATTTATTGTATTTTTTTTGCATGGAGACACCAACTTGTGTCTTTTGCAAACGTCATAGCATTTTTTACAAGTTTAGTGCAGTCATATATACATATGTGATTACATATACATGATACAAATGTACCATTGTACCTAATAAGGCACAATATTGGGTGTTACATCGTACCTATTACAAATATTCAGATTTTACACAACTATCTATATATATATATATATATATATATATATATATATATATATATACAATAATTTATTTTAGTTTAATATTGATATTCACTTAAAGAATATAAACACTTGTCAATCAAGATATATTTCAGTTTCACTTTGAATAAGTTCCCTTTGTGGCACCTTATAGAGCTCGGTAATCTGTTGTACCATATTTGACCACTAATGCATGGACTATGTTCTAAATACTACAGCATTGTCACTATTATGTCAATAATGTTGAGATATAAAAAATACTATTTCTCTAAAAATGTACAAGACAGTTGTTTTCTGAAAAGGACACTGCAGGATATGAGAGTACATTTAGCAGCACGACAATAAAGAAATTGTAACATTCAGTCAAAAGGATTCAAACACAGGACCATTCAAAGTCACACAGTAGTTACTGTGTTGCCTATGAGAAATGGGAATATAGAAACAAAGAAGACCACTCACCAAAAAGCTGAAGAGTTGAGTTGTTGATAGGCACACACAAAAGAAAGACGACTTGCTAGCTTACAAAGTTATTCTGTAATGAGCTAGAGTAAAATGCACAACCACACATACTTGCATACACACGTCTATGCCCCTACATGGTGTCAGTAAGACTGACACTGTCAATGAAATTTTGTGGCAGGGAACTGGCTGAGGTAAAAACATCATTTGGTGAGGTGGGTAGATGGAGGGGGAGGTTGGAAGCAGTCAGAAGGAATGGATGTGAGTGGCTAGTTGCTCAGAGCAAGGCTGTAGGTTAGACAGATAGGAATGTGCAAGGAACAGGTGGCAGTATTTGACCGGCCATGATTGTCGCAGCCAGTGGGAAGAAGCATGGGGATATGAATTGGGAGAGAGTGATAGGATGGAGGAAGGGGAAACAATTAGATGGAGTGTCCTGGGGCAGTGGGTTACCTCAGATTGCGACCAGGACAATTGGGAGCGAGTGATAGGATAGAGGAAGGGGAAACTGTTGGATGGAGTGTCCTGGGAGAGTGGGTTACCTCAGATTGCGATCTGGACAATTGGGAGGGAGCGATAGGGTGGAGGAAGGGGAAACAGCTTGTGTCTGTGTATGTGCGGATGGATATGTGTATGTGTGCAAGTGTATACCTGTCCTTTTTTCCCTCTTTCCTGATGAAGCAACCGTTGGTTGTGAAAGCTTGAATTTCGTGTGTATGTTTGTGTTTGTTTGTGCGCCTATCAACATGGTTTGGTAAGTCACATCATCACATCATCTTTGTTATCATCTTTGTTTTATATATATATATATATATATATATATATATATATATATATATATATATATATATATATATATATATATATATATATATATATATATATATATATATATAGAGGAGGGAAACATTCCACATGGGAAAAATGTATCTAAAAACACAAATGATGTGACTTACCGAACGAAAGTGCTGGCAGGTCGATAGACACACAAACAAACACAAACACACACACGAAATTCAAGCTTTCACAACCAACGGTTGCTTCATCAGGAAAGAGGGAAGGAGAGAGAAAATTTCACATTTGGCATTCTTTTGTAGTGAGGTACTTTTGCAGCTTTTAATCTATCACAGAATACATCACTTTCACATGAAGAGTTTGTAACGGTTCCACAGTAAAATTTGTTATTATTTTGATGAAAGAATTTGCTATCGCAATAGCACTCACTGAATATTTACTATGCAATACCCTTCTGATTTCAAATATTGCCTCCTTTGTTGCTGTATACGTATATATGAATGACCTTTGTCTCACTGTACTCTCTATGGTCTGGCTGCTTGTAATGATGCATGTTTCTCAAGTGCTGTGCTGTGTTTGAGATATAACAGTTGTACGCACTAGCCACTTGTCACTAGCCACTTGTCTGGGTCAGTTAGTTTATTTGTTTTAAAATTAGTTCTGTGTTACTGAGATGATCTGGCTTTGCACTTATTTCTCTTTTTATAACTCTCCAAGTTGCTTTGGTTTTATTCCTGGAACTAGATATTATTTTGTTGTTTTCATTTTCTAGTGTCTTTGCTTTAAAAATAGTTTGTATTAGCATTAATTTGGGTTTTATGAAATAAGTAGGATATTATGATCAGTACTTTGAGTGGAGTATACACACTTCTTCTGCTAGTGCCTATCCGTTATGGATGATAGTGACCATCACAGCTGTGCCACATTTGATTATTTGAAAAATTCCTCACTCGCACGTGAAGTCCATGTCCTTAAGTTTCCGAGCCAACATGTTCTTCTTCTTCATTTTTCTTCACTTGGTATCTTTCCTTAAATATTATTCTGCAGCACTTGATACCTGTTTCCATTCCTCATTAGATGGCTGAGATATTGTAGTTTTCTGCATTTTACTGTGTTTAGTACTTCTTTCTTCATTTTGTTGTGAATGCTATTGTTAGTAGTTTTATCCATCAATGGTACTCTTAGCATTCTCCTGTAAAGCAACATCTCAAGTGTCTCAGCTCGTTTGCCCATTGCCTCGGCCAATGTCCATGTGTCAGCTCCACAGAAAAGGATGACAAATATTTAGCAATGTTACAGTCTTAATTTTATTTAGATTTTGAAGTGATAGCTCTCGAATACATCAGTCATTTTACAAAATGTAACACAAGCTTTCGCAATACGCATGTGGGTGTTGGAGAAAACAATTCCTTTATTCCCACATACATTTAGCAATAAATTAACACTACACACATGAATGAATTGTGTAGACATGAGCAGCACGGAATAACTAACTAAAGCTAAGTCAAAGAATAACTATATCACTGCACATAAATTAACACTTCACGGAATGTTTATGTAGTACTGTGCACTTGTAGGGATCGATTGTCAGAAATAGGTCACTACATGACTCTCCCCTCTAATGCTAACGATACCGCAGATTGAATTTCACACACCGTCCAGCTCTTGTAACTACTTCTTTCTTGAAACCGGGCAGTGCGTCACGTGTGTCAGTGGTTGTGTCAGGGAGTGGCGTAGTAGTCCTCAACGTCGGTCTTGGTGTTGCAGTGACTGGTGTTCGCTGAGTGTTGTGGTGTTCATGGGGTATAGGAACACATCTTGTAGCTTCTCCTGTCTTCTCTGGTTTGTGTTCAGTGGTAGCTGTGGTGTCCGTTGCGTCCAGAAATGCAGGCTTGATACGGTCCACTGCAACTGTGGTGGGTGTACCGTTAATCATTATGCAGAAAGTATTGGTATCCCTACTGACTACCAGATATGGTCCGTCATATGGTGGCTGCAGTGGTTTACGCACAGTATCATTGCGTAAGAATACATGTGTGCACTTGTCTAGCTCCGCAAAAACGAACGAGTGTCTTCCAAGCTGGTTTCTGGGCATTGTTGGTCTCAATTGGCGTATATGCTCTCTTAATCTTGTGGCGAATTCTGAGGCTGTGATTGTATCACCTGCCATGCTGTGCAGAAATTCTGCAGGTAGGCATAACGTTTGTCCATACACCATTTCCGCTACTGTTGCTTTCAGATCACTTTTGAATGACGTTCGTAGACCCAAAAGTACGATAGGTAGTGTCTCTGTCCAATTCGGTGTTGCGTGACATTTCAGTGCTGCCTTTAACTGTCGATGAAGACGCTCAACCATGCCATTTGATGCGGGGTGGTATGCCGTGGTGCGTATGCGTTTCGTACCTAATAACGTAGCCAATGCTTTGAAAACGTAGGCTTCAAATTGTCGTCCTTGATCAGTTTTAATTCTCAGTGGAACTCCAAACCGAGCAATCCAATCACGAAAAAATGTTTGAACTATAGTTTCTGCAGTGATGTCCTTCATTGGAAATGCCTCAGGCCACCTAGTAAATCTGTCAATCACCGTGAGGCAATAACTGTAGCCTTCCAATGTCGAGAGTGGGTCGATGATGTTGCACATGGTCAAAACGCTGATTTGGTGGAAGAAATGTGCCTACTGGTGCCCTGACGTGCTGTGTGATTTTATTCCTCTGGCACGCCAAGCATTGCTTCACGAATGCTTTACAGTCTGTGTGCATACGTGGCCATACAAATTTTTGTTTGACCAATCTGAGTGTGGCTCTTACTCCTGGGTGTGACAGATTGTGCATTGATGCAATTGCCTGTGTTCTGAATTCCTGTGGCACAAATGGACGTATCTTTCCTCTTGCTACGTCACAGTACAACTCAATGCTTGCTTCAGGAAATGTCACGAGCTGTAGCTTCAGTCCTTTCTCTTGTTGCAATAGATCACGCAACTCACTATCACATTGTTGCGCATGCGCGAGGGCGTCGTAATCAATGGCCTTTGTCACTGCTTCCACCTGTGCGATGTCATCTGCTACTGTAGACACTGCTTCTATGCGAGAAAGTGCATCAGCTGGAACATTTAGCTTCCCTTCCACATACACAATGCTGCTCGTGAACTGGCTGATATAATCTAAGTGTCGCAGCTGCCTGGGCAATGCTTTCCCTGGCTTTACCTTAAAGGTATAGGTAAGCGTTTTATGATCTGTGTAAATCGTGAACTGTCGCCCTTCTAATGCTTGTCTGAATTTTTTTACTGCCGCATAAGCTGCGTACAGCTCACGGTCATATGTTGCCCAACGTTGCTGAGATGGTGACAACTTATGACTATAAAATGCAATGGACTGCCATAACTGATCAATTTGTTGCTGAAGTACGGCACCAATGGCAGTGGACGAAGCATCAACCATGAGAGTGAGTGGAGCATGCGCGACCGGGTGTGCTAATTGTGCGGCCTCTGCTTAGCTTTTTTTATAGCGTGAAACGCGGTGTCCGCCTCGATAGTCCAATGCACACTGTGGTTAGGTTTAGGTGCGCCTTTAAGTAGTTCATTCAATGGTGCAGTTATCAGTGCATGATTGCGAATGAAGCGTTGGTAGAAATTCACTACTCCAATGAATCGTCGTAATTCTCTGACTGTGAGAGGGCGGGGGTATTTGTTTATGGCCTCTACTTTACTATGTGGCGGTCGAATACCCTGTGCATTCACCAAATATCCTAGAAAGTGGACCTCTTTCTCACCAAAAACACACTTGGAAGGATTAATTACTAGTCCATGTGTTCGTAGGCGGTCAAACACTTGTGCCAAATGCTGTAAGTGATCCTCTTCCGATGCAGACATCACCAATAAATCATCTATATACACATAGCAAAAATCTAAATCTCTTGTAACCTCATCCATAAAACGTTGGAAGGTCTGGGCGGCATTACATAGTCCGAATGGCATTCGGGTGAATTCAAATAGACCGAATGGTGTTGTCACCGCTGTTTTAGGAATGTCTTCTGCAGCTATAGGGATCTGATAGTAAGCTCGAACTAGATCAATGGTAGAAAATATAGTCTTACCGTGAACATTTGCAGAAAAGTCTTCTATATGTGGAACTGGGTACCAGTCTGGAATGGTCCTTGCATTGAGTTGGTGATAGTCACCGCAGGGGCGCCATCCATTCTTCTTTTTAGGCACGATGTGAATTGGGGATGCCCAACTGCTACTAGATACTCTGCAGATATCTTGTGACAGCATGCTGCGAAATTCCTGCTTTACCACTTTTAGCTTTTCGGCCGTTAAACGTCTAGGCCGAGCGTGAGTTGGCGGCCCTAGCGTGGTCAAAATGTGGTGAACGGTTGTATGCTTGACTGGTGGGAGAGTAGGCGATTGCTGTGTGATCTCGGGGTATCCTTTCAGTAATCGTATATGTGGTGTGTCGCCTGTGACTGTGCGTACCTCTAGTGGTGTGATACAACGGACTTTTCCTGTTGTATGCAGACTAGTCGTCAAATCTATCAGTCGCTGGCGTCGCAGATCTGGCAGTAAGTCGTAGAAGGACAAATAATCTGCTCCGATAATAGGCTGTGATATATCTGCCACTGTAAATTACCATTCAAACACACGGCGTAGCCCCGCATTAAGGAATAATGTTACTCGACCGTATGTTCTAATTTTGGAGTCATGGCGGCGTATAGATAACAGTCGTCGCAGCTCCGGCGTGATAGGCAGTTTGCTGGATATACGGACACTTCTGCGCCTGTATCGACGAGAAACTGTAGTTTTGTTTCGCGGTCTGTCACAAAAAGTCGGCGAGTGTTTGCACTGGAAGTTATCGCTGCTACGGTGTCTGCTTCGTGTTTCCACTTGCAAGGTGGCGTACACTTTCGTGCATCATTACCAAATGTCTTGTGGTACCAGCATAAGTTCTGTAGTGATGGTGATCGATTGCGACTTCGTGCCGTCGGCGGCGTGGCCGTTGGCGGTTGTGCGTTGTTTGTAATGCAGCTACCAGTGCGGTCAACTCTGCCAGTTGTGATTGTAGGGAGACGTTAATGTTTAGACACTTGATGTGGAATACATTTCAATTAACCTGTCGGCCGTTTGTGCTCGTGCGTTTAAATCGCCTGCACATACCGTGAGAATTTTTTGAGTATCTGACGGCAACCGAGACAGCCATATATTTCGTAGCACATCATCAGTTACAGTGTTACTTGCCAGTGTGCGCAAACGTCGTATGAGTTGTGATGGAGTGCGATCTCTAGGTTAGGTTAGGTTAGGTTAGGTTAGGTTAGGTTAGTCAGTGCGCAGTAGCTTCTCTAGTCGTTTTGCCTCTGATTGTGACAAACGCGTTATTAATGCGTTTTTAATGGATGCATAACGATCGGTATCCTGTGGTGCGGCTAGGATATCTTGTACTTCTGCTGCTAGATCTTCTGTAAGTGCTGCAACCACGTAGCTGTACTTAGTTTCGTCCGCCGATATTTGTGCGAGGACGAACTGGCTTTCTAACTGGGCAAACCACAATAGAGGATTATGCAACCAGAATGGTGGAGGATTTATCGTCACCCTGTTAATTGCACTGCTTGCTTCAGGTTGAACTGAGATTGGCGAATCGGTCATTATCGTGCTGAAACGAGCGCGACGCCGCTGGCGCGGAAGTTACAAACGTGAACGTTGCGGAACTTCGTTAAACGCTGAAGCCGACGCGGATGTTACGTAGTTCGCCGAGTGTCACCGAATGTGGGTGTTGGAGAAAACAATTCCTTTTTTCCCACATACATTTAGCACTAACTTAACACTACACACATGAATGAATTGTGTAGACATGAACAGCACAGAATAACTAACTAAAGCTAAGTCAAAGAATAACTATATCACTGCACGTAAATTAACACTTCACGGAATGTTTATGAAGCACTGTACACTTGTAGGGACCGATTGTCAGAAATAGGTCACTACACGCACTTTAACTTTTTGCGAGTGATCCCACTGGTTGTTAACATCAGTTCCCTAATCTGTCTATTTGTTTAATCGTTCGATAAGTTCACCATAACATTAATGTTTAGATAACGCCCACTGTATTATCATATTTGGGATACAAGATGTTAAAGACTGTTTAAGTTGTTGGCAATTATTACTGAAGTATCAGGGTAGCAGATATTGTTCATTATCTCTTGATTCAAGGTAACTTCATCTTCAAAATTTTCAAGAGCTTCTTTGAAGGCATATTCCAAATTAACGGTAAATATCAGTCACAATAAAATACAGCCCCGTCTCACTTCTTGGCGTATCTTTGATGTGTCAGATTTCTAATTTTGTGCTCTCAGAGCAACACATTTGTTCTAATGTAGATTTAGTTATGATCTCGGAGTCTTTGTCACTAGTCCCACAATTTTTAGTGGCTTTGCCATCTTGTACTGTTGTAAACTATAAAAAGCCTTATCATAATAAAACAGGCACAGATGTCAAAATTCATGTCTCTACACCTCTAGAATAAGATTTTAATGCGTAACAGAGCCTCTCAAGCATTGGCAGCATTTCTGAAACCATTTGTTCACAAACATGTGATAACTTTCCCTGTTAGTGCAGGGATTGTACCAGTAACAGAGACAATGTGCTGATGTGACAGTATTGCTTTATTCTCATAACATGACATACAGCACATCTACAAACTACTAGGTTGTAAACCAAACTGACTTCTCTGGAGTCAACCCAGATATTTTACTCAGATGTGTGTGTCCTCTGGTCAGAGGCATTACTTGTGTTGTTGTCGCCACAGAGTCCTCCCCTTTAGTGTAAAGCACTGGGGAAAGTGATGGTCAATGGCCATGGTTGAGCAGGCGGGTTGTCAAAGTTAAGGCAAACTAACATATAACTGATCCTGAAAAAGTAGTCATCGACCATACTATCCATCCCCTTTATGTGTACAACGTCGATAGAGAACTGATCGATCAGATATAAGTGCCTCAAATATCACAGTGAACAATCCTTATTGGAGTTTTTGATCACCTTCCCCAATGGGCAGTGGTCAGTAAATATTTTAAATTTTCATCCTTCAGCATTTGCCTTGAAACATCTAATGGCTTCATAAACTGCCAACAGCTCCTGGTCGAAAGTTGACCATTTGAGTTGAGCCATAATCAACTTTTCTGAAAAGAATTTCAGTGGATAATGTTTTCTGCCAATAATCTGCTGCAATACAACACCAATCGCCGCATCACTCACCTCAGCTGTTAGGGTTAATGGGGCACCCTCTACCGAATGTGCTAGTGTAATCCCCAGTTGTAAGCTGAATTTGATCTTCTCAAATGCTTTTTGCATATCATGTGTCATTTAAGCACTCACTTCCCATGATTATTCTTTCTCACCAAATCATGTCTCAAAGGAGCACGTAATTGTGCTGCTAGTGGCAAATGTCTCCTACAAAAATTTATAGTCCCTAGGAATTGGTGCAGATCTTGAAAGCATGTGGGTCTATGCATATAACAGATTGTTTTGAATCATTCATTTGTGGGTTTAATCTGAGTGCTGCTTACTGAATGAACCAGGAATGTTACTTCATTTTCTGTAAGTCGGCGCATCTTCTCGCTGGTTATGGTGCAATGTTTCTGAGGAGTATCGAATATTAATGACAAGTGTCCTCCATGCTCTTCAGCAGTTTTTGGATATCAACCAGTTAGCAAAAACAAAATGAAAAACTTCTTAATAATGAGTCAATAAATTGCTGCAAAGTCTATACAGCATTTTTAAGCCAATAAGGCATGTGTTAAAATTCATACAAACTAAAGGTGGTGATGACTGCTATTTTTGGTATGTCTTTAGAAGCCATTGGTATTTGGTGGTAGGCTGAACTGGTGTCAGCCAGGAATCTGCGGCCTGCACTCTATCCCACACGAAAATTCTGGGGTACATAGACTAATAGAGCATAAGGCTATTTTGGTCCGAGAATGAAAACAAGGTCCTAGCAGGCTGTATTCTTTTTATTATCTGTCCAATCGGCCAGTTTCAACCTTGAGTCATTTTCAAGCATGTAACTTAAGTTTCCAGCTTCGTTTTACATTGTAAGCTTAAGATGCATGCTTGCAAATGACCCAAGATTGAAATAGGTCGATTGCATAGATAATAAAAAGAATACAGCCCAGTTGCACCATGTTTTCATTTTCAAAACAATTTGAGGCTGTGAATTCCCACAAAAATAAAATTATTTTGGTCAAGTGTATTTTATAGCCTGCTGACAACATCCCTTACGCTGTCCCATGCTCCTATAGAAGGCTGTTGTTGCTGCTCTTCGAAATTGCAAAGTGAAATACATTTGCATACCATTGCATCAAACTCTCATGATACCAACATATTTGTCATGAAGGTAAGTTCACAGCAAGCGCTATGTTGTGACTTCACAGTGCAGTGAACGACCTCGGCGCGACATCCTGTATTTGTAAAGGTACGTTTACACTGGGATACATGTATCGCGACATGTATGAGCGACATGTCAATTTGACACCTCATACAAAAATTCACGGAACTTGTATGCAGACCCTCGAGCTCATACATGTCGCGTATACATTTTGTATATCGCTTTTTGGCCATATACGCGACATGTATGAGCGACATTTGAAGAACGCGCGCATGCGCAGTACTATCGTTTCCTGTCGTCTTGTCACCTGCCGTTTATTTTGACGATTAGCGCATGCGTAGTACCAGGCTCTTTGGCGACTGTTTGAGTTTTGGAGGTGGCGACTGTAGTTTGTTGTGTAGGTATTTGTGTATTGTGTCATGTGTTGTGCCCGCATGCAATACTTTAAAATTTGCCATGACTTCTTGGTCAAAACAAAATACACTGCATTTTATAGAGGCAGTGCGCAGGCATCCCTGTATATGGGATGTGAAACTAGGAGACTATTAGAACACTCAGAAAAGGTACGACGAGTGGGAGGAAATTGCTAAGGCATTTAACATGTCAAGGAAGGAATGTGAGGACAAGCGGCATAATTTAAAAAGCCAATATAGTCGCGAGTTAGCGAAAAGGAAGAGCAGCTAAGGAACTGGAAGTGCTACAAGCAATGTGGGCCACTCTACATGGTATGTTTTTGAAAGTATGCAGTTAATAAGAGACAATTACAAACCACTCTCTCATAGGAGCACACATGAAGTGATACCAGTAAGTAAATTTGTTGTATTATTTTATTAATCATATATTTGGCAACATTTTTTTCGTGCTAATGCTTTACATAATGTCAATATTTACAATTATTTACAATTTCACTGAAAAACATGATTCTCCATACTGCTATAGTTTGAAGTCCTGAATACTGCAGAAGAATAGAGCATATTCCTTTACATCATCATTTAACAATGATGTGGAACTTGTTTCCCACACTGCCATGGGATGGAGCCCTGAATACTGCAGAAGTATTCAACATATTCTCTTCTGTTGTCATTCAGCAATGAAGTTCTTCGGCCAGTTCTGGGCAGTGGCTCCAGCACAGTACGGGTGTCCCTCCAGGACCCAGGTATTACGTTGCCATCATCTCCCTCTCTGTCGCATGTTCCTGCTGGACAATACCTTTGAGATTTTCTGTTTTGGAGAAAATTATGTAAATAAACACAGGCTAGTGCCACCACTGTAGCCTTTTCCGGACTGAGAAGCATTTGCTTCCTCAGCACTCTGTAAACAGCACTTATAATCCCAAATACATTTTCTATTACTCTTCTTGCTCTGCATGCTCTACAGTTAAAAATATGTTGCCAACTATTTTTTTCATGCAGATCTGGAAATGGTTTCACAATATTTTCCTCAAGGCCAAAGGCTTCGTCAGCGACGAAAACATATGGAACAGGCTTCCTCCTACCAGGAAGAGGAGTTGGTGGTGGTATATTTAGAGTTTTGGTTTCTAGCATTTTGTAAAATGTGGTGTCTTTAAGGACACCACCATCTGAAATCCTCCCCTGTGTGCCAGCATCAGCGTAAACTATTCTATAATTAGCATCAGCAATTGCCAGCAAAAAAATGCTGAAGCGCTCTTTATAATTAAAATAAACTGTTCCACTGTTGGGTGGTGCCACAATGTCAATGTGCCTCCCATCTATAGCTCCCAAACACCTGGGGAAATTCCATTTTTCTTCATATTCTTTGGCAATTTTCAGCCATTCCTCTTCAGTAGCAGGAAGCTGGAAAGAAATTTGTTACTTCTTTAATTTAATATATGCATGGACACTCAAAAAATTCTCAATACATTAAGATACTTTGATTATAATGTATGTATAACATATAGCTCACTTTGCCTTAGAAATGTGTTATGTATTTTAAAGGTCATGGAAGCCCCAGCCACAGAAGGAGATCGTGAAGGAGAAGGAAGCATTAGTTCCCTTTTCGATGTAACAGAAATGGAGGAGGTGACATTTGCCACGCTCCCACAAGATATTGTGGAAGTGGAAACCACTCCAGTCATCTCTGTGCCTCCACATGAAAGTGGATCTGCAACCGTGTCACCCTGTACCACTCCAAGTCAGAGTGGAAGTGGTAGATCAAGTGCACTAAAGAGAGCCAGGAGAGACCTGGATGAAGACCGAGAAGGTCTTTTACAGACTTTAAGAAAAGTTGGCGGCAATTTAGCAGGCAGAAAAAGGGACCAGTTTACCCCCTTGGGTGGCTTGGTCGCCAATAAGCTCAGATTTCTTTACGAAAATGGCCATACTAGAATTATGGCAAGACTTGAGCACGGAATACACAGATGTTTGCAGGAGGCAAACGATGAACTAATAGACGCAAATGCAACATAATTTATGGATTCTTTAGAAACATGTATAAATGTAGAAATAGGCATGTCATGTGCTGTCAAGTACTACTTAATAAAACTAAACACAAATTAATGTTGTTGGATACCTTTACTGTGCAGAAAGTGTCCTCAGAAATGGTGATATTTTATTACTGAGTGAAGCATGTCAGTCGTTCCGAATAACTAAAAGCTAACCCATTTCAGCAAAATTTGAGAAATTTGTGGTGCAAAATGTATGTGCCGTTAAAATTTTAGTTCGTATTCCAGCAGCCTCACGTGGTTATGTTGGCAACATCAACGACGCGGAAGAAAATTTGTGCTGCTGTTCCTGGCTGACAGTAACTTGTATGTACCCTCGTCCGCTCGTTAAAAGTAATTGCCCTCGTAAAACGAAGCTTTCATGACAAAAGATTTGCATTGTCGCGCGATTGCTAATGCCAACGTCTCACACACGATTGTCGGCACTAGCATCCGTTGTCAACATTATCATGCGAGGCCGTCGGAATAATAGCAAAAAATTGATATACGTGCCAGATGCATGAAAAAATTATATAATGTATTACATACTCTGATATATATATAAAACTTTTACCTTCACTTCTTGGGATAAAACTTGCACAATGGCCTCGCAAACACGAGGAATAATGCATATGGCACTTTTTGATATTCTATGCAGATACATTAACGTCGAAAAGGAATCCCCAGTGGCCAAAAGACGGAGTGTTACTGCCAACTGATCCTCTGGTGGAATCGCTTCCCGAAAGTTTGTGTTGGTTTTGGACGCAAGAGGAGCCACAAGAGATAACAAACCGCGGAAATCCTCCATACTCATCCTAACATAATTTCTAAAATATGCGCCATCCTCTAGCGTTAATTCCTGAACGAGCATTGCGTAAGCTCCGTGAATAGCGTGTTTGCGAAGAAACTCTCTCTGCCACCATCTACGCTTCCTCCGCCTTTTCTTCCTATCATCTTCCAAAAGAGCAAGTGTACCAGCACATAAAAATGTGAAATTTTCCAAATCGTCGTCGGAAGCCATCGCACAGTGATACAAATCAATCAGTGTAAATGCACGCTCATACATGTATGAGGTTGATACTTGTCAACTCGCACAAGTCGCAATACATGTCGCAAAGTCGCATATACAAGTATCTCATACATGTGCCGATAGAAATCGCAGTGTAAACCCACCTTAAGAGGTTGATTGCTTCCACGACTGCTCAGTTAACTGTCATTATGTGTCATAGCTGTAGATCCCATAAAGCATAGTGCCTCACCTCGCCAGACTTGGGCTAGTTCGTAAGTGTTTGTGTTTCAGTGGGACACCCTTCTTGCTGTAAAAACATGGCTGACTGTATAACATGGGGAAAATGTTTGATGCACTAACCCATTTTATTATGTAGCTGATGTAATGCTTGTATTCTGTTCGCTAACTTATATCTTCTAAAGGTTCCTGTCCCCTTGAAATAAGTCTGGCCTGTAGCGAAAGTGGAAGTTTTAGTATCCACACTCTCCATGGGGTGTCATCGGAAAAGTTTTCTGATGATATAACTTGCAGAATTTGCCGCCATAGTTAAGAAGCCATTCAAGACGTTTCGTGTTTGACGTTCAGGTGTCTTTGACAAACGTAGCAATAAGGCCTTTTTTGTCATATCAAACTCGTTTGATGCAGGTGTAGAGGCACTAATATGAACAGTGAAGTGAGAATATTCTGCCAAATTGTTCAGCACTGCTATTAACTTATGAGTACCGTCTGTTATTCTGTAACTTTTTAGAATTAATTTGACAATTTGAAACAAAGTCTGAGGCTGGTTGGGCTGTAATGCTGGTAATTTAGAAATGTTTCCTGAAGTCAGTAGCTTGTCGCCAAACACTCATTGGAAGGGTACCATGTTGCCAGGTTCGGATGGCGGAAGTTCTTGGCACGCCAATGGCCCGGTAATTGACCAGTGCACACCTCACTTGGTTCAGCAGTTATAACCAGCACAGCAGTAAAATCAGAGCAACATCACATGGTTCGAACAGTCAAATGGTATGCTCCATTGTGAGCGGAAATGTTAAGTTATGTTCTGGCATGATGTAATCCAGCTCGGTTGAATATTATGATGAAACAGCCTGATGTTGAAAGTGTTCCATAGATGATATCTTGCAGAAAGTCTGATGGTTTGTGGCATAATTTGACATGTTTTCTCCCACACTGCATGACAACTGCTGTTGGCTTGTCCACTAAAACCTCCATAGTCTTTGTAGTTTGTAAGTACATACTCCTGGCTTCTCCAATTTTCTTTTTCTTGTGCTGATCCAATAAGAATAGTGGGAAATTCTCCATGTGAGACTGCGTCCTGAGTTGTAACTTCAACTATTTGCTGGTGCTCTAAGTTATTCATTGCAGCTCAATGGTTGGTGTTCTGCATTTGTTGTTGAGAAGTATCTCCTTACTTGGGGTCACCACTGTACCATAGTTACTGACGTCTTAGTGGAACAAAATAATAATGGTCGAAGACATTGTTTAATGAGAAATAACTACTTCGTTGAATATTGCTTAACACAACAAAATATATGTAGAAACACACTGCATATCAGCGCATACTGAACTCCTTTCTACTGAAGAGCCTACACTTCTCAGCCTTCTGCATGGGATAGTTTTTCTCTTCACTCTACCGATTCTGATTGGTTTGATTATGTTCAACTTTTCATGTTATTGTTCTTGGCGTTGCTACAAAGTACCTTCTCCATTCTGTGCATCAGGTTATTGGTTCATCCATCTTTAGAGGTAATTTCTTACATCAGTTTATCTGCTCATCTGCCCTACTGAGAAATTGTTGGTGTCTGATAAAAAAGGACTCTTACTCTGGGAGTCATTTAGTTCTCTTCATCCATTAGTTGCTTGAATATAATAGTCTGTAATGCAAATGGTGCTTTCTCTCCAAATCCTTAAATGTGGCTCTCAACATGTCATATTTATCATTTGGATCATTACATTTGTAAGCATCATTATCTCTTCACAAGAGCAAAAATATTTATGGGAACAGGATACAAGTATCGGTATATGGAATAAACTGTCCCCATTAACATCTACACATACATATATTTCGATAATGATCATGCATGTGCACACAGTACAAGGTATAAGAACAGACTGAATTAACATGCCAGTTCGGATGAGTGATCTGAGTCCCAAAGATTATGTTGTTCATGGTCGTTATGACCTACTGATGCCACACAACCCCCCCCCTCCCCCTCTGCAGTATGGAGTACCGCAGGTGAGTCATGAGGGAAGACCATGTGGGCATTGACGCTGTTGGAGGTCGTACGAGATGGTAGACACACAACCAGGACCTCCACCTCGACCGGGGTGGGGTGCAGAAGCAGAGCGATGGGAGGCAGGTCCACCTCAAAGTCGTTGAGCCAGCAAGGACAATACGACGGCCAGCCCGAGAACAGGCGGGCAGAACGGCAGATGGCAGGGGTAGGTGTGGCAAGCTCGGATGCTAATCGAGTCGTCCGGCGAGATCAGGGCACGGATTGTCATTAGGTCGCAGTCACAAGGGAGGGTGAGCTATGCCCAACACTGACATTTAACTGGTTGTAAGGGTGGCGAGGCCATGGTGTCTGTCAGTAAGACGAGAACTCGGTCGTCAAGAGTGACGATTGAAGATTGAAATGTCGTCCATGTGGTGTGGGGGTACGTTGCAGATCAGGGTGACTATGGAAGAGGGTGTCTCCGTAGTCAATGAGGTAGCACCGAAATCCGCACACGGGGTGGAGGTTGACATGTCTGAGAAACCCGCAAAAGGCGATGGGAAGGCGTCGGGTGAACAAATCGGCTTGGTGGCCCGAGGGGAAACACTGTCGGACTCCACGGCAGGAGGGAGACTGGCGGGAGAGTCGTTAAGAGAATAAGACTGAGCCATCGGACGGGCGTTGGGGTCCACAAATGCTGGTTTGAGTTGGTGTAATGAAACAGTTTGCAGTCTGTCTGTGACGATGATATCGAAAGTTGTATCGCCCTGCCGGAGGACTTTAAAGGGGCCGAGGTAAGGTGGTTACAGAGGTTGTCAGACCGAATCGTCTCTCAGCATTACATGGGAGCAAGTGTTGAGAGCAGTTGGTACTTAAGTGTCTGGTGGGGAGTGGCTGATAGGTGGGTGCAGGCATGCCTGTTTGAAGTGAGTGTGCATGCAACTTATGAAATCTGGGGAGGGGGGAAATCTTTGGATACCTAAGGCTGTATCAGCTCCCCTGGTAGGATGGGGTTCTCCCCGAAAACGAATTCTGAGATAGTTCCCTGTAAGTCGGGCTTGAAAGTTAAATGGAGGCTGAGCAGCACCCATGGAAGTGCTTTGCACTAGAGGCAGTCATGGCACCTGAGGGCCATTTTTAGAGTGCGGTGCCACCATTCCACTAACCTGTTGCTTTGTGGTGGTGGGCTGTGGCGTGAATTTTCTTTACACCACAGACGTTACATAAAATAGTGAACAGGGAAGACTCAAACTGCCGAGCCTCGTCGGTGGCGATGGTGGTCGGACAACCGAATCTAGCAAACCATGAAAAGATAAAACCCTTGGCCACGGTCCCGGCGGTGATGTTAGGTAAGGAAACTGCCTCTACCCAGCGGGACATGCGGTCGATTGTGGATAGAATGTATCTGTGGCCCTCCGATGGTGGAAGAGGACCAATAAGATCGATTATGTACATGATGAAATTGTCCTGGGGGATGTCGAACTTGCCCAGTGGTGGGGTGGTGTGGCGGCCGATTTTGTTGCATTGGCAGGGGACACAGCTGTCTGCCCAGGTCTGACAGTCCCGTTTTATATTTTTCCAAACAAAACACTTGGAGACAAGCCTTGTAGTGGCGCGGACAGCAGGGTGAGCGAGATTATGCAGAACATCGAAGGCCTGCCGGCGCAGAGGGGGAGGGGGGGGGGGAGTAACGGACGTAAGGTACTGGCAGAAGAGTCGCACCACATATCATCCACAACACAGGGGAATTTAGCTTTAGTAAACACAAGGGATGTTCGAGGGTCCATGAGCAGAGCTTGAGATTCCTCGTCGGAGGCTTGTAGGGCGGCCAGGTTGGATAAGTCAATGATGTGTGAAATAGCATTGATCCACGAGAAAAAATCTGCAGTGATGCTGTCCATGCTTTTGATGTAGCGAACGTCAGTTGTGAATTGGGAGACTAGATAAAAAGTGGCGGAAACGCCGAGGGGGTGGTTCTTCGGGGGGTTGCAGATGTTGTGACAGTGCCACGACATTTAACAGTGCCACCACGACAGTACGCGCAAACGGCGATAGAGGCACTCCGCAACTCGGCTGAGTACGGGAGCGCCACCTAGCTACGAACAGCGCCGGCCGCATGTCACGGCACGGCAGTCGAAGAAGAGATACTGAGTTGTTATCATGTAACGAGCTATTGTTTCTAAGTTGGTGATTAAAGGTTATAACAGCAGAAGCGTCTGCGTGTGGTTTGTGATCTGTGAGGATTAAGAACGAGTAACTCTGCACATCTGGGTGAAGTGTTTGATGGACTCGTAGACTGCAAGGATTTCTCTATCAAAAGCAGAGTATTTCTTCTGAGCTGTTGATAGTTTTTTAGAGAAGATATGAAGAGGGGAAAAAGTGTCTGCCTTGCATTGCTGTAGTACACTCCCACTGCGATGTCACTGGCGTCCGTAGTGATGGACAACTCGGCCGAGGAGTCGGGGTGGGCGAGTGTCACGGCATGAGCTAAAGAAGTCTTTAATGTGTTGAAAGCCTCCAGCATAGGTGCAGTCCAGCGAAAGGGTTTGAGTCCTGAAGTCTGTTTATCTGACAGCGAGTCTGTCATTGGGGCCTGCACAGTGTCGGCAGAAGGCAGGTGGCGACGGTAGTAATTTACTGTACCCAAGAAACGTCAGAGTTATTTGTAAGTAGCCAGGGGCATCAGTGAAGTGATGGTCTGCACGCGAGATTTGGGAAGCTGTATTCCGTCGGTGGAGACAGCGTAACTGATGAAAGTGACGGAAGGCTGACGCAACTGGATCTTGTCTTTGTTGACCTCGACACCATTGGAGAACAAGGTCTGGAGGACCATGGATAAATGATTTTCATGTTCCTCAGCTGAGTTGCTGAAACTGAGTACGTCATCCAGATATGCGAAACAAAACTCGAACTGTCGTAAGAGGGAGTCAATGAAACGTTGCCACATTTGTGTCGCGTTTTTAGGCCGAATGGCATGAAGTTGCAGTGGAACAAACCAAGCGGCGTAATAATAGGTGTTTTAGGGATGTATTCCGGCACAACAGGAATCTGGTGGAAGGTACGTTTACAGTCAATAACACTGAAAATTGTAGCGCCTGATAACATATGAGTGAAATCATTAATGTTAGGCATGGGGTAATTGTTCATGACGTACGAGTGTTCAAACATCTGTAATCGCCGCACATTCGGAAAGAACCGTCATGTTTGAGGACGAAGTGAATCGGTGAAGACCAGTTGCTGTCTGATGGTTGCAGGGTACCTGCCTCCAAAAGTTCCTTAATTTGCTGCCGGGCAAAGCGCATCTTCAAATAGGGTTGAGGCGCCTAACCATGTGCCTAATAGGAGGGCTGGCAGTGGTAAATATCTTGTGTGTTGTTCCATCAGTGACGGAAGAAACCGAGAACTGCACACCAGACTGATCATTGTCCTGATGTGAAATTTTAGGAAGAGTTGGGCGCGACAGGGCATCTGAAAGTCACATGCCTAGTACATGAGAATGGCGTGCACTTGTTTGGAGAGGGCGGCTGCACGCGCAGTTTGGAGCGGGTCGGAATGCCCGGCAACTGTCTGCTGTCAACCTTGCACTTGGTAACTGGAGCAGGCGAGAGCGGTGTTGGTGTCACGCATGGGACAGCGATGGCTGCTGAGTCATGTGGCTGGCACGCAAGAGAGGGGGAATGTTTATCAACACATGAGGTAGCTGCCTGCTCAGGGGGCATGGTCGTATTGCATGCGCTACTGTCATTAGAATCACTGTTTGAAACGCATGGCACTGAACGTAGCGAATGTGTTGGGGGTGCGAAGTCTACCAGATGCAAATCGTCACTCGCAGTTAATGTTTTTGGACTAATCTGATCAGTGTCTGAGCTGATGTCTGCTGGAGAAGCTCAATTAGGTGGTGGAACCGTGGACTGCAGTTTCAACAGTGAGGTACAAGCTGCGATGAGCTTGTTGTAAGTGTGTGCTATGAGTTGTTTCAGCTCTTCATTTTCCCAGCAGAGTTGTGTTGCCGAGCCGTATTCTGACAGTAGGATAGTGACACAGGTCACAATAATGCCTGTGAGGGCAGAGCACTCGCGTACTAACTCACATGTCACGAGAGAAACAGGATGTGGAACATAAGTGCAGGAGCACTGTATCTGAGCGTTAGTGGGATGGTGTAGCTCTGAGCCCTGTACTACATGCAGAGAGAGTTTGTAATGGGACAAAAAATCCATACCGAAAATTAGTTCATTGATGTCAGCAATGTAGATAGTCCACGGAAAATACAGAGGAGATAGGTGCACCGTAACTTTGACAGAGCCTGAGGTTTGTAATGTTGATGCATTGACAGCTTGTAAAAGTGATCTCGTCAGTGAAAAGACGAGGGGCGCCATTGATGTAGGTATGATGGACACGTCAGCACCAGTATCGACTAGGAAAACAAGCCATGACAAAATGTCAGTCACGTACAAACGACCGCTCAGCCAGGCGGACAAGTGGACGAAGTGCAATGTATGAGTACGCCTCTGAGGTTCCCTGCAGGACTCAGCGTCTTTTAGGTCCTGCGGTCTACATCTACATCTACATCTACATTGATACTCCGCAAGCCACCCAACGGTGTGTGGCGGAGGGCACTTAACGTGCCACTGTCATTACCTCCCTTTCCTGTTCCAGTCGCGTATGGTTCGCGGGAAGAACGACTGTCTGAAAGACTCCGTGCGCGCTCTAATCTCTCTAATTTTACATTCGTGATCTCCTCGGGAGGTATAAGTAGGGGGAAGCAATATATTCGATACCTCATCCAGAAACGCACCCTCTCGAAACCTGGCGAGCAAGCTACACCGCGATGCAGAGCGCCTCTCTTGCAGAGTCTGCCACTTGAGTTTATTAAACATCTCCGTAACGCTATCACGGTTACCAAATAACCCTGTGTCGAAACGCGCCGCTCTTCTTTGGATCTTCTCTATCTCCTCCGTCAGACCGATCTGGTACGGATCCCACACTGATGAGCAATACTCAAGTATAGGTCGAACGAGTGTTTTGCAAGCCACCTCCTTTGTTGATGGACTACATTTTCTAAGCACTCTCCCAATGAATCTCAACCTGGTACCCGCCTTACCAACAATTAATTTTATATGATCATTCCACTTCAAATCGTTCCACACGCATACTCCCAGATATTTTACAGAAGTAACTGCTACCAGTGTTTGTTCCGCTATCATATAATCATACAATAAAGGATCCTTCTTTCTATGTATTCGCAATACATTACATTTGTCTATGTTAAGGGTCAGTTGCCACTCCCTGCACCAAGTGCCTATCCGCTGCAGATCTTCCTGCATTTCGCTACAATTTTCTAATGCTGCAACTTCTCTGTATACTACAGCATCATCCGCGAAAAGCCGCATGGGACTTCCGACACTATCTACTAGGTCATTTATATATATTGTGAAAAGCAATGGTCCCATAACACTCCCCTGTGGCATGCCAGAGGTTACTTTAACGTCTGTAGACGTCTCTCCATTGATAACAACATGCTGTGTTCTGTTTGCTAAAAACTCTTCAATCCAGCAACACAGCTGGTCTGATATCCCGTAGGCTCTTACTTTGTTTATCAGGCGACAGTGCGGAACTGTATCGAACGCCTTCCGGAAGTCAAGAAAAATAGCATCTACCTGGGAGCCTGTATCTAATTTTTTCTGGGTCTCATGAACAAATAGGGCGAGTTGGGTCTCACATGATCACCGTTTCCGGAATCCATGTTGATTCCTACATAGTAGATTCTGGGTTTCCAGAAATGACATGATACGTGAGCAAAAAACATGTTCTAAAATTCTACAAGAGATCGACGTAAGAGATAAAGGTCTATAGTTTTGCGCATCTGCTCGACGACCCTTCTTGAAGACTGGGACTATCTGTGCTCTTTTCCAATCATTTGGAACACTCCGTTCCTCTAGAGACTTGCGGTACATGGCTGTTAGAAGGGGGGCTGGCAAGGTAACTAGCACTTCTTAGCATTATCGCCGAAAATCTTGTGGTACCAGCAATACAGATGAGCCAGATGTGGTGGTGGTGGTGGTGACTGCGGCAGCAGAGGAGGCTTGTCCTCATCGATTTGTTCTGGTGTGTATACCGGCACATATGGTGCATGGGCGATCCTGGAGTGCTCGGACGCTGGAGAGAGCGAGCTGATACTGCCAGGCGATGTAGAAGGCGCAGAGGTGGAGCAAGACCTGCCTCTGCCAGCAGACACCCGGTAAACAGGAGCAGTTGTGCCAACCAGCGGTGAGTGGTGAGCTGGCTGGCGTTGTCGTAGCAGTGCATACAGCTGGTCTGCGATGTGAAGTCGAGAGCCGATTGACTCAAAGGAGTGCAGTAGCAGGTGGATCTGTAGGTCAGTAGGCAGCTTGGCAGACCACACTGCCCAAAGTGTGTCGTCCGGAATGGTATGTTCACTCACAAGTAACCGAAGGCGGCGTCAGAGTTGTGATGGGGTTCGGTCCCCCAGGTGTTCCTCGTACAAGATCTTGAGTATTAATTCTTGTGGTGAGCAGGCAAGGCGTTCTATGATCGTCTTCTTCGCAAACTCGTATTTCAGTGGAGGCGGTCGCGAGAGGAGTAGATCGCAAACTAAGTCTGAATGATCATGGAGGTGCGTGATGAGGCACAGGAATTTAGAGTTGTCATCGGTCACATGATGCAACTCGAAAAGATGGTCGACAAGCGCAAACCATGACACTGGGTTGTCCTCATATAAAGGTGGCAGCTTTGGCAGACGACCTGGGGGAGGGGATGAAGGCAGCTTTGGTGTCTCTTGGAAAACTGGCTGGTCTGTGACTGGAGAGGTTATACAGCAGGCTGGCAAGGTAGGCGCGGGTGTGTTTCTGGCAAAAACATCCATAGCAACAGTGGGTTTCGTTGTGCTTGATGTGTCACAAAAAAATGACGTGGCTGACGTCATCAGTACCATGGGAATGACCAGTTGCAAGGTAGGCGTTGGGGTCCCATAAACTGGGCCGTAGGCTACGGGCGCTGATTTGAATTGACCCACCCTGGAAACAACGCGCTGGCAAAAACGTCCATAGCAACAGCGGGTTTAGTTGTGCTTGATGTGTCACAAAAAAAATGACGTGGCTGACGTCATCAGTACCATGGGAATGACCAGTTGCATGGTAGGTGTTGGGGTCCCATAATCTGGGCCGTAGGCTACGGGTGCTGATTTGAATTGACCCACCCTGGTAATAACCTGGTAGGCCAGCGCAGCAGACACAGGCGGTGCTGTGGGAGAGGTGAGCGGCTAAGTGGCCGGAACAGTGGCCCCCTGCAAGTGTGGGGGGGGAGGGGGGTAATTTTGGGCAGGGGTTGTGGGTCAGTAACTCGTATGACCAAAGTTTAAGTTCTTCTTAAATGAGCATGGAGAATTGTGCACACTAAAATGTTCTTGATTAAATTACAGTGAAATGAATAACCCTAGCTGGATACAGGCGTTGATATAATTCAACGGGGACAGTTGAAAACAGGTGCCCCGACCGTGACTCGAACCTGGGTTCTCCTGCTTACATGGCAGATGCTCTATCCATCTGAGCCACCGAGGACACAGAGAATAGTGCGACTGCAGGGACTTATCTCTGGTGCATCTCCTGTAAGACCCACATTCCCAACTTATTTTCCCGCACTACTCTGTGTCCTTGGTGGGTCAGATGGATAGAGCATCTGCCATGTAAGCAGGAGATCCCGGGTTCGAGCCCCAGTTGGGGCACACGTTTTCAGCTGTCCCCATTGACTTATATCAAGCCCTGTATGCAGCTAGGGGTATTGATTCCATTGAAATTTCATTCTAACGAGCTGCATGGTCACCGATGATATCTTTTCTTTTGGACATGTCCGAAAGAGCAGATACCATCTTCATATAGATATGTTCTTGATTAGTTTGCTAATTTGGGAAAACCAGAACAGGTCACAGTTGATAGTGGCTGGGTGCTTATGCAAAATGGCGATGCTGCACGCAACACGACAGTAACTGCTGTTGTGGCCTGTTGAGAGTCAAAGTACATGTACGAATGTAGATTGCTTTGAGCATTATAGGATCAATTGGTAGGTATACAGTTCTGAATATTATTCACTTCACACTTCACATGTTGGCGAGCACAGTCCGGCGACACAAAACCCAATTCCATTGTTTGTGGTAGTGGTGTAGCACTCGACCATTGTAGAGTGACAAAGTTTGAAGTTAACGTGGCTGGAGATCGCAAATAACTGTGAATTAATATAGAAACGGTTGTTGGCGAAGGAATGAAGAAGTCCGGCGATCGTTGTTGGGCTTCCAAATCTTCAAACACAGCAGTGGGTGAGGTGGCCAAGGCGGCATGCGTATAAACTGTTCGTTTACAACACCCAGCTCGGAACTCATGGAAGATGTAGAAACTTTGGGGTTACCAGTATGGGAACAGGATACGAGTATCAGTATATGGAATAAACTGTCCCCATTAATATCTGCACATGTATATATTTCGATAGTGATCACACACGTGCACACAGTACAATGCACAAGGACAGACTGAATTAACGTGTCGGCTCGGATCAGCGATCTACAGCTTCATTATTATGATTCCCTACAGAGGTTTTTATACCACAGAGTTTAGAGTGACCTGCACCACTCACTGCAAGAATATGGGGACAGTAATTACTTAAACATTTGTTTACGACTTATGTGCTATACAAATATTTGTGTGTATTTATGGAAATATGGTCAACATCTACTACTACATCTATACTGTACAAGCCACCACAAAGTGTATGGCAGAGGTTTCATCACATTTCATTCATGTATGAATGATCATTTGAATGCCCCTGTGTGTGCAGTAATTATTCTAATTTTACCCACATGGTCTCTATGTGAGCGATACATACGAGATTGCAGTATATTCCTAGAGTCATCATTCAAAGCAGTTCTTGAAACTTTGTTAATAGACTTTCTCCAGACAGTTAACATATATCTTCAAGAGTCTTCCAGTTCAGTTCCTTCAGTATTCCTGTGACACTCTCCACAGATCAGACAAACCTGTGACCATTAGTGCTGCCCTTCTCTGTATATGTTCAATATCCCCTGTTATTCCTATTTGGTGTGGGTCCCATGCACTTCAGTAATAGTCTAGAATTGGTCCCACGAGTGATCTGTAAGTAATCTTTATTGTAGACTGATTGCACTTCACCAGTATTCTACCAATAAATCGAAGTCTCTGCTTTACCCATGATTGATCCTATGAGATCACTCCATTTCATATCCCTACCAAGTGTTTCATCCAGGTATTTGTATGAGTTGGCCAATTCAACAGTGACTCATTGATATTATACTCATAGAATACTAATTTTGTCCGTAATGTGAAGTACACAATCTTACATTTGTGAATATTTAAAGCAAGTTACCAATCTTTGCACCATTTTGAAATCTTACCAATATCTGACTGAATATTTATGGACCTTCTTTCAGACAGTACTTCATTGTGGATAATTGCATGATCTGCAAAAAGTATGAGGTTACTATTATCTGCCAGGTTATTAATATACAACATGAACATCAAGGGTCCCAACACACTTCCCTGGGTGTGTGCGTGGTTGGTGGTTATAGGCAGCAATGGTGAGGTTATCAGCCCCCTGCTTCCCTGAGGCACATCTGAAGTTACTTCTGCATCTGATGATGACTCTCCATGCAAGATAGCATGCTGCATCCTCCCTGCCGTAACTTGGGGTGAATTGGTACAAAAAGTGAAATTTTTACTGAAAATTAACATCAAAATATTGTACTATAATTTTGAAATTTTAAATACAGCATCTCTAGTCCTTCCTACAGCAATGTGTTACATGAATGAAAATGCTGTACCATAGCCCTGCTTCAAATTTTGATCTGAATTGTGTTCCAAATCACCCCAAGTCTTGGGGTGATTTGGAACACTGCATATTCTGAACAGTAGTTGCATTTGAAACATGTGGTGAGGTGAATTGGAACATATGAAACACATCTAACAAGCATTTTACTAAGAAAAATGCATTTATACTACCTCAACTTTGTATTAATTATTGCCAATTAATATTTTTTATGTTAGCTACCAGCTTTATTAACCATTAAATCTCTGAGCTTACAAATGGTTTTCTAAGACAATGATGTTACAAAAAACAAAAAATATCATTCATTAGGTACTTAATACAACACTTTACATTACATGATGTCAATGCCTTCAAGAGTTTTAAATATCATTCTACCTCGTCGGAAATCAGTTCCTTGCACCTTCACCACAACTTGTGCTTTTGACACCACACACATGTCTACAACATCAGGAAAAAAAGTATTCTTGTTTCTCACAAATTTTCTTCCTCATGAAATTAACTTGAATGTCGTTATGCCGCTCCATAGCCTCAATCCTTGTTACACATAATTTTGAATCGTTAGTCTCTGTAACAGGAAACTTAACCAAGACAAAATCGTTTTTAGCCAGTGCCATTGGAGATGCCTCAGAAGGTCCAGGTCCATATTCCTCTTCAGTTGTTGTCTCAGATATTATAGTTTCTTGCTCCAAAGCTTTGGGATCATCAGCTACCTTCTCCTTGCTGTCCTCTCCAATATCGTCTGAAATCTCTGTCTGTGACATGACACTTTTCCCAGGGAGAACTTCCAGTTTTCTACCACGAGCTATTTTGGGTTGGAAATTAACAGATCCATAACGAACATCTTTCAAGTGTTCCACAAAGGCTTCAGACCATACCTGCATTGGGTCACCTGTTTCATTTTCCAAACTACTAACAGGTAAGAGAGAGAAAACTTTTCCTGGATTGGTAGGTATGATACCAGTAGGCCGAAATCCTGCAATAACATTGTCTCGAATTTTCCCACCCATGTCGTGAAATGTCGGCTTCAATGTCTTAGGGAAGTGGCTTTTTGGAAGAACACACCTATTGCCTTTCTTCCAATCAGTCAAAGCTTTTCGCCAAGCTATCTTCATTGGGCGAAAAAATGCCATGTCTAGAGGCTGACAGATGTGTGTTGCATTTGGCGGGAGCAACACAAACTTAATATTGTCCTTCTCACATTGGGAGACTACAAACAAGAAAATGTGGCTTGAGAGATTGTCTCCTATCAGAACTTTGACGCCCTCAAACCTTTTAAGATACTGCAAAGCTATTGTCTGAAACCAATCTTCAAATATACTGTGGACAAACCATCCACTTTGGTTTCTGTTGTAGGCTGTACCATTCACTCCACCTTCAGTCCAGGTTGGATACACATGAGTGGTCTTGTAAACTACATAAGGTGGCAGAAGATGTCCATCTCCTGCAGCAGCTATCATTACACATGTGCTTCTTTTGGATGAGTCTATGATTCTATGAGGATGTTTACATCCCCTCTTGACCAACACTCTGATAGCACCAGGAACATCGGAGAAGTTGGTATCACCGTAGTTGACTATGTGGCTAGGTGGAACACCTCTCACAATCTTCTCCAAATTTTCGAAATAGCTTGCTATGACATCTCTGTTCACTTGAGTTCTAGCTCTCCTTACATTTTTGCTCAAACGGACAGAAGATTGTGGTGACATGAAAGCAGATTTTTCACCCACTCATATCCAGGCCTATTGTCTTCAAACCTCTTTTCCACTCTTCTCCTTCGGTCCAAGTAGCTCTTTACAATGTCCCTTATCTCACTTGTCGTTAATGGCTGATCCCATTCTGCACATTTAAATAATCCACTGACTAATGTCTTCTCTCCTTCTAAACTCAAAACAGTTTGTCCACCTATTTTCAAAGGATTTTTGTTATTTAATTTCCTTGAAAGTGTACTAGGTTGTATACCACATTTTTTGGATGCATTCCTGAGTGATAATTTACGTGCCTTGACATCACTGACAGCTTTCTGCTGGCTTGTCTCGCTGCATTTTTGATACCCAGCTGACCCAATCTTCTTTTTGTATACCCATGGCATGTTCCAATTCACCCTGAAAAAATACGATTTTCTACATTTATGCCTGCAGCTCATGAATAACATAACCAAACCTAACCTAACTTTTCAAAAATCACACTGATAGTTGTCCTACACATCCCAATCCCAGAGAACTGTATTACTATTGCCAGAGTAGCTATGCAACAGTTTGTTTCCAGAGTTTTAGAAAAAAGGTAAAGTTTACACTTACATATTTTATTTTTTTTGAAAATCACATACCTCTTTGACCATGGAGGTAAAAATAAGAGGAGTTGTCATGACGTCACAAATTTGAAGCCGACCCAAGAGAAGGTCCGCCATTTTAGCTACCCCAAAACATTCGCCTCTGGTGATTTGATTCCATGTAGTCATGAAGTGTTTTGATTAAAAATGCCGGCTTGCGTCGCTCACGGGTGTACTAATCGTTCTGATTGTAGTCTAAAGTTTAAACAAATCACATTTCATTCGTAAGTGGACTTATTTAAGCGCTATTTTCTTATATATACTTGAAATTCTGATGCACTGTAAAGTTTTACAGTATGGTTTTATTTCTGTGATTTAACTTTAGATTTCCTATCAATCCAAGGCGAAGAGCTGTCTGGAAGTGAGTATTACACTTGGTTTTCACTGTGTGGTTATTCTGAAGTAACTGAAAAGTCCTGGCAAGAAATATCCTGGAAATGGGGACTAATGTTTTAAAGTGCAATAATTTAATATAAAACTAATGTAACTACATGTAGTTAATTAAATCTTCAGTAAAATGTGTGGAACACCTGTTACAGCGGTTAAATTATAAGTACTTAAATGGTTACATATTTGTTAAAGCAAAGTTCCCTATCGAAGTCCAGGCTTAGATCATTACATTAATCACTGTGTTGTCGTATTACCCTGTAAATTTCTGTTCTTTGCCACACTGAATGTCATTTGGTAGGTACAATTTAAAAAGAAAGCAGATGTGGAAATTGCAATGGGCCTGACAATCTTAAATTCAGTTCTCTTCCTTCGTAATTTAACGTATTTTTCACTTTGTTGACATGACAGCTGGCTTGTTTATATCATCCCTGCATACATCTATGGGACACCAAAGGAAATAAGGTAAGTTTCTTGCAAACGTGAACATTTAAAATTTGCATTTGACTTGAAAATGCAACGAATACAAATCGGTGCCTCTAAACTATCAATCATTGTTTTTGGAGTTCTGGCTTTATCAATTATCGACACAAACACAATGAAAGTGAATGAATAGAAATGGATTACAAAAGCACGCTTTTCATAGCACATACGTCTCTTCTCGGTTATTCTAAGTGTATAAACAAAAAGGAATTACAGTACTGAGGCAAGAAGCGTAATATTTTTACGTATTACTGTATCGAATACGCATTTAAGACCAGAAAAACGTTTGAAGTTGCGTTCCTTATGCTGTGTTGTTCACTAAAACCGAGTAACATTTACTATGTAAAACAAATATCACGTGCACACGACATAAATAACGAACAAGAAGCAATTGTAAACACTCATCTGCTAATGTTTTGGGGGATCCAAGATGGCGGCAGGTCCCGCCCACTGGCTTCAAAACAACGTACAGCTGAAGTCTGTAGCGCCATCTCCCCTTATTCTACCTCCATTTCTTTGACACATACAATTTTTATATCACTGGAACAACTAATATCTGTGGTGACTCTAGAGGGTGGTTTCCATTACTTACATCAAAGTATCAATCCACAGCAAAGATGATTTGTGGAAATGGATACCGTATTCCATTTCACCCCTGTAGATCCAAATCATCCCTAGTGACGGTACCAAAAAGTCCTCAATCCAGTCACAAATTTCATTTGATACTCCATATGATCGAACTTCTGCCAATAAACGTAGATGTGGCACTGAGTCAAATGGTATTCGGAAATCAAGAAATACTGCATTTACCTTGTCTTGTGACAGCCAGAGCGAGAGCACCAGCAGCAGTGAGTACTGTTTGTATAAAGCGTTTATTTTGCATTTTGTTTACGACCTTCCACTAAGAAAGGGATTCTATTTGTGTTTATCTGCTCTGCATAGTAACTAACAGTTCTTGATAAAACTTTACGTAGTTTTCGTGTTAGATTTCTTAGTGTTTTCTTGATCGTTTAGAACAGAAAGCGCCCTAAAACCGTCTTTTGTTTGTTTCGCGGCCGTTAGCCACTAGTCACTTGAATCAGCATTTGTCTTGTGACAGCCAGAGCGAGAGCACCAGCAGCAGCGAGTACTGTTTGTATAAAGCGTTTATTTTGCATTTTGTTTACGACCTTCCACTAAGGAAGGGATTCTATTTGTGTTTATCTGCTCTGCATAGTAACTAACAGTTCTTGATAAAACTTTACGTAGATTTCGTGTTAGATTTCTTAGTGTTTTCTTGATCGTTTAGAACAGAAAGCGCCCTAAAACCGTCTTTTGTTTGTTTCGCGGCCGTTAGCCACTAGTCACTTGAATCAGCAGTTGTCTTGTGACAGCCAGAGCGAGAGCACCAGCAGCAGCGAGTACTGTTTGTATAAAGCGTTTTTGTACTTATTTGCTGCGCTTAGCTTTTAAATAGTTTTTCTGGGAAAACCTAGCGTAGTTTTCGCGTCTCGTATTTCAGTGAGTGTTTCTTGATTATCAGAGTAGCTCATCAGAAGATTATCTTGGGAATTTGTCACCGTATAGAGTAGGGTAAACATAGTCATGTGTAGGGACTGTGGTTGTTGTGAGCGGACGCAAGGAGAATTGGCCACTCTTCGGGGGCAGGTGGAGGCTTTGTCTGTTAGGCTCATCGAGCTCGAGGCGCAGGCGTCGGCTCGTAGTGGCGTTGGGGCAACTATGGTGAGACCTATGCCTACTTCGGTGGCCTTGGAATCACATGGAACCCCTGATGTCGCTGCGTCTTCCGGCAGTGAGCATCTTACCGGTCAGCCATCACTCCAGGGTGAATGGCGGACAGTGGTGGGCTCGCGCGTGCCTGGCCAAAAGGCGAAGGTGGGATCTGGCCGCGTGGCAGCTGCCTTACCCCTTTCCAACAGGTACGGGGTGCTTCCTAGTGGTGATGACATCGTTTCCGAGCCACCACAGGATGCCTCGCCTGTTGGGCCAGTGGCCGATTCTCCGGCAAGGTCCCGACAGTCACAGAGGGCGGGCCTATTAGTTATAGGGAGCTCCAACGTTAGGCGGGTTATGGAGCCCCTCAGGAAAATAGCGGGTAGGTCGGGGAAGAATGCCAGTGTGCACTCGGTGTGCTTGCCGGGGGGTCTCGTCCGTAATGTGGAGGAGGCCCTTCCGGCAGCTATTGAACGCACTGGGTGTGACCGGCTGCAGATAGTAGCACATGTCGGAACAAATGACACCTGCCGCTTGGGTTCTGAGGCCATCCTTGGTTCCTTCCGGCGGCTGGCTGATTTGGTGAAGACAACCAGCATCACACGCGGAGTGCGAGCTGAGCTTAATATCTGCAGCATAGTGCCCAGAGTCGATCGCGGTCCTCTGGTTTGGAGCCGTGTGGAGGGTCTAAACCAGAGGCTCAGACGACTCTGCGACTATAATGGTTGCAAATTCATCGACCTCCATTATTGGGTGGAGAACTGTAGGGCCCCCCTAGACAGGTCAGGCGTGCACTACACACCGGAAGCAGCTACTAGGGTAGCAGAGTACGTGTGGCGTGCACACGGGGGTTTTTTAGGTTAGAGGGACCCCCCTTGGGCGAAACGATAAAATACCTGACGGCTTACCAGAGAGGACATTATCATCGTTGATAAAGAACGTCCGTCCTCAGAGACCAAAAACAGGAAAAGTTAACGTAATATTGGTAAACTGCAGGAGTATCCAGGGCAAGGTTCCTGAATTAGTATCTCTTATTGAAGGAAATAGTGCGCATATAGTATTAGGAACGGAAAGTTGGTTAAAACCGGAAGTGAACAGTAACGAAATCCTAGACACAGAATGGAATATATACCGCAAGGATAGGATAAACGCCAATGGTGGAGGAGTATTTATAGCAGTAAAGAATTCAATAATATCCAGTGAAGTTATTAGCGAATGCGAATGTGAAATAATCTGGGTTAAGTTAAGTATCAAAGGTGTGTCAGATATGATAGTCGGATGCTTCTATAGACCACCTGCATCAGCAACCGTAGTAGTTGAGCGCCTCAGAGAGAACCTGTAGAACGTCGTGAAGAAGTTTCGTGATCATACTATTGTAATAGGGGGAGACTTCAATCTACCAGGTATAGAATGGGATAGTCACACAATCAGAACTGGAGCCAGGGACAGAGACTCTTGTGACATTATCCTGACTGCCTTGTCCGAGAATTACTTCGAGCAGATAGTTAGAGAACCAACTCGTGAAGCTAACGTTTTAGACCTCATAGCAACAAATAGACCGGAACTTTTCGACTCCGTGAATGTAGAAGAGGGTATCAGTGATCATAAGTCAGTGGTTGCATCAATGACTACAAGTGTAATAAGAAATGCCAAGAAAGGAAGGAAAATATATTTGCTTAACAAGAGTGATAGGGCACAAATCGCAGAATATCTGAGTGACCACCATCAAACGTTCATTTCTGAGGAAGAGGATGTGGAACAAAAATGGAAAAAATTCAGAACCATCGTCCAGTACGCCTTAGATAAGTTCGTACCGACTAAGGTCCAAAGCGAGGGGAAAGATCCACCATGGTATAACAATCATGTACGAAAGGTACTACGGAAACAAAGAAAGCTTCATCATAGGTTTAAGAGTAGTCGAATCATAGCTGATAAGGAAAAGCTGAACGAAGCGAAAAAGAGCGTAAAGAGAGCAATGAGAGAAGCATTCAACGAATTCGAACATAAAACATTGGCAAACAATCTAAACAAGAACCCTAAAAAGTTTTGGTCATATGTAAAATCGGTAAGCGGATCTAAATCCCCTATTCAGTCACTCGTTGACCACGATGGCACCGAAACAGAGGACGACCGAAGAAAGGCAGAAATACTGAATTCAGTGTTCCGAAACTGTTTCACTGCGGAAAATCGTAACACGGTCCCTGACTTCAGCCGTCGCACGGACGCCAAAATGGAAAATATTGAAATAAACGATATCGGAATTGAAAAACAACTGCTATCACTTAGTAGCGGAAAAGCATCCGGACCAGACGAGATACCCTTAAGATTCTACAGTGATTATGCTAAAGAACTTGCCCCCTTTCTATCAGCAATTTATCGTAGATCGCTGGAAGAACGTAAAGTACCTAGCAACTGGAAGAAAGCGCAGGTCGTTCCCATTTTCAAGAAGGGTCATAAATCAGATGCGAATAATTATAGGCCTATTTCGCTTACGTCAATCTGTTGTAGAATAATGGAACATGTTTTGTGTTCTCGTATTATGACATTCTTAGATAATACAAATCTCCTTCATCATAACCAACATGGATTCCGCAAACAGAGATCATGTGAAACTCAGCTCGCCCTATTTGCCCAAGAAATTCACAGTGCCGTAGACACTGGCGAGCAGATTGATGCCATATTCCTGGACTTCAGGAAGGCATTTGATACGGTTCCGCACTTACGTTTAGTGAAAAAAATACGAGCTTACGGAATATCGGACCAGGTTTGTGATTGGATTCAGGATTTCCTAGAAGAAAGAACACAACATGTCATTCTTAACGGTTCAAAATCTGCAGATGTAGAGGTAATTTCGGGAGTACCGCAGGGAAGCGTGATAGGACCTTTATTGTTTACAATATACATAAATGACTTAGTTGACAACATCGGTAGCTCCGTGAGGCTATTTGCAGATGACACGGTTGTCTACAAGAAAGTAGCAACATCAGAAGACTCGTACGTACTCCAGGAGGACCTGCAGAGGATTAATGCATGGTGCGACAGCTGGCAGCTTTCCCTAAACGTAGATAAATGTAATATAATGCGCATACATAGGGGCAGAAATCCATTCCAGTACGATTATGCCATAGGTGGTAAATCATTGGAAGCGGTAACGACCGTAAAATACTTAGGAGTTACTATCCGGAGCGATCTGAAGTGGAATGATCACATAAAACAAATAGTGGGAAAAGCAGGCGCCAGGTTGAGATTCATAGGAAGAATTCTAAGAAAATGTGACTCATCGACGAAAGAAGTAGCTTACAAAACGCTTGTTCGTCCGATTCTTGAGTATTGCTCATCAGTATGGGACCCTTACCAGGTTGGATTAATAGAAGAGATAGACATGATCCAGCGAAAAGCAGCGCGATTCGTCATGGGGACATTTAGTCAGCGCGAGAGCGTTACGGAGATGCTGAACAAGCTCCAGTGGCGGACACTTCAAGAAAGGCGTTACGCAATACGGAGAGGTTTATTATCGAAATTACGAGAGAGCACATTCCGGGAAGAGATGGGCAACATATTACTACCGCCCACATATATCTCGCGTAATGATCACAACGAAAAGATCCGAGAAATTAGAGCAAATACGGAGACTTACAAGCAGTCGTTCTTCCCACGCACAATTCGTGAATGGAACAGGGAAGGGGGGATCAGATAGTGGTACAATAAGTACCCTCCGCCACACACCGTAAGGTGGCTCGCGGAGTATAGATGTAGATGTAGATGTACCTGCTTGGCTTGATCCAAAGCTTTCAGTACGTCATGTGAGAAAAGTGTGAGCTGGGCTTCCCATGATCGATGTTTTCGGAATCCACGCTGGTTGGCATTGACAAGGTCGTTTTGTTTGACCACAGAATATGTTCTAGGATTCTACGACAAAGGTTATTTGATGATAAATTTTGTGGATCACTTCTACTAACCTTCCTGTAGACAGGTGTTACCTGTGCTGCTTTCCGAGAACTAGGCATGTTTTTCTTTTTAAGGGATCTACGATAGACTATCGTTAGTAAAGCGACTAACTCAGTATAGAATCTGACAGGGATTCCATAAGACCCTGGCGCTTTGTGTAATTTTAACGATTCCAGCTGTTTCTCAACACAACTGAGACTGGTACTTACTTCATTCATCTTTTTTCACTGGTATGGAGATTAAGTTGGTGTAATTTTTCTGGATTTTCCTTTCTAAAGGAACATTTGAAAATAGAGTTAAGCATTTCAGCTTTTGCTTTGCTACCCTCAATTTCAGTTCCTGTCTCATTCACAAGAGGCAGGACACTAACTTTCGTTCACTAACAGCCTTTACATACGACCAGAATTTCATGGCCTTTGTGTAATATCATTTGACAGTCTCTGCTGCCCTAGTCACTGAAGGCATTAGGCATTGCTCTTTTGACAGTCAAAAGCGTTTCATTCAGCATCTCTCTGTCTATAGCCATATGCTTTGTTTTATACCTGTTACGCAGTAATCTCGCCAGCGGCCTTGCCACAATGGTAACACCAGTTCCCATCAGATTACCGACATTAAGTGCTGTCGGGCTTGTCTAGCACTTGGATAGGTCACCATCTGGGTCTCCCGAGTATTTATCTGATGAACAAATCACTGACTTCAAGAATTTACTTCGTATTGTATGTAATAAAATACAGTTATTTTGAATTTAATGGAAAACCATATCAGCAATTAGATGGCCTTGCAATGGGGAACCCCTTAAGCAAGAATCCTTGAAGATGTATTCATTAATTCTTTAGAAGTAAAATTTTTCAGAAATATTACAGTGTCCACTGTACCATCAAGTGGGGATACTTTGACTGCAGGTCTTACTTTGTAGTTCTCCAAATCGTCGCTAGATGGCAGCACAAATCCCATCATCAAAGAACATACGTGTGCAGTCATAAATGGCAGACACTGAATGTTACATTTCGCAAATTTTTTTCTTCTGTCTAAATTTACCAATATCAAGAATATCGGTGGTGATTTGCAGTCTTTGTGTATTGTAGTAAGTACTAACATATTTATTGACAATGTTTATATAATATCTTGCACAAGAATTAACTCATGAAACTTAAAAATAAACATTTTGTTGAGGACTGCATGTTCGTTAAGCTATTTGGGT
The DNA here is from genome assembly GCF_023864345.2 of Schistocerca serialis cubense. Lineage (NCBI taxonomy): Eukaryota > Metazoa > Arthropoda > Insecta > Orthoptera > Acrididae > Schistocerca > Schistocerca serialis. The sequence goes on from NC_064645.1 coordinate 406,907,820, forward strand.
TACTTTGGCTAGTGGTCAAAGTATCCCCACTAAACAAAAATAGCAATTTTAATGGCTTTTCTTCCGTTTTACAGTATTTTTTGCTCTTACGTTGTAGGTAGGCCTAAACAAAGAGAAAATGACAAGAATTCATAAAAGACTCCCTTCAGCAAGAATACATAACAGTGCTATTCCAGAAAATATCTAGTCAGCTTTAAATGAGGTTAAAAAAGTTACATTGTCAGTCACTGCAGCTGCTAAGAAATACAATATAGCGAAAGGAACATTAAGTAATAGGTTTCACAACAGGCATGAAAAAAAAGGTTGGCAAGCCCAATGTATTTTCTTATGAAGAGGAGATAGCTTTGGTGCATCATGCTGTTGTTGTTAGTGAATGGGGTTTCCCTTTTGACAGCCTTGATTTACGACATCTTGCTAAGTCTTATTTAGATATGCAGGGAAGACCAGTTAAATTATTTGGCAGGAATAATTTGCCAGGAATTGATTGGGTACGTTCATTTCTTAACAGACATAAAAATGCTCTTACATTTAGGAACTGCCAGAACATCAGGAGTGAAAAAGCAGGAATTACAGCAGATGTAATAAAGAACTATTTCATTAATCTGGAACAGTCACTTCAAGACGAAAATGAAGTTACTGGTGTACCCCCAGAAAGAGTTTTTAATTTTGATGAAATGAACCTGTGTGATGATCTGGGTGTGAAGAAGTGCATTTTCAAGTGAGGGATGAAATACACAGAACAGCTGAAGGACAGTAGCAAAACCAGCATTTCTTTGATGTTTTGCGGCTCTGGAGCTAGAGTGGTTCTACCTCCATATGTAGTTTATAAGTCTGAACATTTGTGGCAAACCTGGATGGAAGGGGGTCCCAGCAAAACCAGATGCATTCGAAGTAATTCTGGTTTGTTTGATGCAAATATTTTTACTGACTGGTTGCTGAAATTATTTCTTCTCTATGCCAAAAAGCTTGGGGGCAAAGTTGTGCTTATTGGAGACAATCTATCTTCCCACTCAACTCCTAAAGTCATTCAGGCAGCTGTAAGCAATAACATTGCCTTTTTGTGCAACCCAAAACACTCCACACACTCATGTGCCAACCACTGGATGTGGCCTTTTATGGTCCCTTAAAAAATATTGGAGACAGATTTTGTACAATTGGAAAAATGGCTCAAAAAAGAGGTTACATATTTTGTCAAAAGATAGTTTCCCAGCAATATTATCAACCCTGTATGATAAGATCAAAGGTTCACATGAAAATGAAGCTGTAAGTCAGAATCTTATTTCAGGATTCAGTAAATGTGGTATCTGGCCTTTTAATCCAGAGCAGGTAGTGAACCGTATACCTGGTCAGAACAACTCTGACTTGGATGAAATTATGCCTAAAGTGTCCAAGACCAAAAACAATTCAACTAATGTTCAGAGGGTCAACATTAGTACGCAATGGAGCTAATTACATAGGTACACAAATATTCAATAACCTAATGGTGTACATTATACTTCATCATGAAGCTAAAGACGAAATTAAACAACTACTTGTTGGTAGCTCCAAGCTCCCTCTGCTCCATCAATTGTTATCTTAATAAAACATGTTAAATTTTGTGCCTTGTGTTATTTTATAATTAGAATTAGCATTTTAGTTTAATGAAGTGTATATCTTTCATTTATTTCTACAGCCTAGTGAATATTATCTGCGGTACTCATGTAGTATGAATAATGTAATAATAAAAGTAATGTGACAGATCCTCAGAATGATATTGCTCTCTACATAAGTGGAACGAAGGGATAGAATGTAAGTATGCCTAAAAAGTGCTCTGCTGATGTACATAGTAAAGGCTGCATGCATTTCGAACGCATATATTTTATATAGCCAGTAAGCTGGGTTCACACACGCAACTCATGTGTTGCCACAGACTGTGGTAGCCCGATACACCGCAGTGTTCGATACAGTATCGAACAAATCACGTGACATTTGACTCATGTGATCTGAGTGAAAGGGATCCGCAAGAAACTACAAACTAGTAACAATTATAACAAATGGGATTGCTTGAAGTTTGACAGTTTCCAGAGACACTGGAGGAAACAATATTAAATCCTACCACTCCTACTGTGTTTGAACAAATTTGCAATACCAGTTCTCATACAGTATCAGTATGTGTGGATATACACTCCTGGAAATTGAAATAAGAACACCGTGAATTCATTGTCCCAGGAAGGGGAAACTTTATTGACACATTCCTGGGGTCAGATACATCACATGATCACACTGACAGAACCACAGGCACATAGACACAGGCAACAGAGCATGCACAATGTCGGCACTAGTACAGTGTATATCCACCTTTCGCAGCAATGCCGGCTGCTATTCTCCCATGGAGACGATCGTAGAGATGCTGGATGTAGTCCTGTGGAATGGCTTGCCATGCCATTTCCACCTGGCGCCTCAGTTGGACCAGCGTTCGTGCTGGACGTGCAGACCGCGTGAGACGACGCTTCATCCAGTCCCAAACATGCTCAATGGGGGACAGATCCGGAGATCTTGCTGGCCAGGGTAGTTGACTTACACCTTCTAGAGCACGTTGGGTGGCACGGGATACATGCGGACATGCATTGTCCTGTTGGAACAGCACGTTCCCTTGCCGGTCTAGGAATGGTAGAACGATGGGTTCGATGACGGTTTGGATGTACCGTGCACTATTCAGTGTCCCCTCGACGATCACCAGTGGTGTACGGCCAGTGTAGGAGATCGCTCCGCACACCATGATGTCGGGTGTTGGCCCTGTGTGCCTCGGTCGTATGCAGTCCTGATTGTGGCGCTCACCTGCACGGCGCAAAACACGCATACGACCATCATTGGCACCAAGGCAGAAGCGACTCTCATCGCTGAAGACGACACGTCTCCATTCGTCCCTCCATTCACGCCTGTCGCGACACCACTGGAAGCGGGCTGCACGATGTTGGGACGTGAGCGGAAGACGGCCTAACGGTGTGCGGGACCGTAGCCCAGCTTCATGGAGACGGTTGCGAATGGTCCTCGCCGATACCCAAGGAGCGACAGTGTCCCTAATTTGCTGGGAAGTGGCGGTGCGGTCCCCTACGGCACTGCGTAGGATCCTACGGTCTTGGCGTGCATCCGTGCGTCGCTGCGGTTCGGTCCCAGGTCGACGGGCACGTGCACCTTCCGCCGACCACTGGCGACTACATCGATGTACTGTGGAGACCTCACGCCCCACGTGTTGAGCAATTCGGCGGTACGTCCACCCGGCCTCCTGCATGCCCACTATACGCCCTCGCTCAAAGTCCGTCAACTGCACATACGGTTCACGTCCACGCTGTCGCGGCATGCTACCAGTGTTAAAGACTGCGATGGAGCTCCGTATGCCACGGCAAACTGGCTGACACTGACGGCGGCGGTGCACAAATGCTGCGCAGCTAGCGCCATTCGACGGCCAACACCGCGGTTCCTGGTGTGTCCGCTGTGCCGTGCGTGTGATCATTGCTTGTACAGCCCTCTCGCAGTGTCCGGAGCAAGTATGGTGGGTCTGACACACCGGTGTCAATGTGTTCTTTTTTCCATTTCCAGGAGTGTATGAGCATTTACATTCATTTTTAATTATAGATAACAGACAAATACGAAAATGTTATCGTCCAAAAAATATTACTCGACTGTACTCAGTACAATATTTAATATCTTTGTGAGAGATTGTAGTGGCTTACCAAGTGGGCCACAAATGAGCAATTAAATCCCTGTTCATGTATTAGAATAACAGATAAAAACACATGAGATGAGGTCGCACTTACGAATAATGACTACTGTCAGCTGTAGAATGGAATGACGAAAATGAAAATTTGTGCCAGACTGGAACTCAATCCCGGATTTCCCACTTATTGTGAGTGGCCGCCTTAACATTTGGCTATCCATGCACAACTCACGGGCAGACCCAAACGTCCGTATGTCGTCAACCACATGTCTACAGTCTGTACATGTACATCCACTATGTTCATTCCTGTACAGATCAGATACTGTGCTTCAAAGTCGGATGTTCGGTATCGGCAGATAAATGCGATATTGCAGTGTGACTACCACAGCCATTACTAAACGCATCACATGAATTCAAAATGTTCAAATGTGTGTGAATTCCTAAGGGACCAAACTGCTGCAGTCATCGGTCCCTAGATTTATTTACACACTACTTAAACTAACTTATTCTAAGAACAACACACACACATGCCCAAGGGAGGACTCGAATCACCGGCGAGAGGGACATCATTTGGCAATCCGTGACATGGCGCCTCAAGCCGCGCAGCCACTCCTCGCAATTGCGAATAATGACTGCCATCAGCTGTAGAATGAATGACGACAATGAAAATTTGTGCGAGACCGGAGCTCGAACCCGGATTTCTCGCTTATATGAAACTTTGGGTCTGGCTGTGAGTCATGCACAGATAGCCAAATGATAAGGCAACCGCTCGTGATAAGCGGGAGATCCGGGCCCGAGTTCCGGTCTGGCACAAATTTTCATTGTCGTCATTCCATTCTACAACTAATGGTAGTCATTATTCGCAATTTGTCGTCATTCCATTCTACAGCTGATGGTAGTCATTATTCGCAATTGAGAATTCATCTGACGTGTTTAGTAACGGCTGTATTCGTCGCAGTGCATCATCAAAGTAACACCGGCACTACAATATCGTAACACATAACAACGTTACCAGATTTTAATCAGTTTGAAAACAAGACAGCGACATTCAGGTGAATCAATCAAGAGCAGGTAATGAATAATTAAATGCCAAACTAACGAAAAAGATCGTAATAAAATGACTGTAATTGTGAAATGGGAAATGTATTACAGAGACAAGCCCTGTCTTGGAGGTAGTAACATAGGTTGTCACAAGATAGCGCGACGGACGAAACCTGGAGAATTGGACAGAATCATGTTTGGGACATTTTAGTTCTTTATTAGATGTCGTTGTTACGCGAGGGCTGCACTCTAGAAGACATTTCATTCTGGGTTCCGCAGTTATTTTTTATTAAAACTCGCATAGCATTAAAATTCTGAGACAGGTCGTTGTGTACTGACAAGAGTCATTAGATCGTAGGACATGCAAAAGATCTCAACAGAAACCGAGATTTCCTTAACTACGATGTAGATTGTTCGAACAGTTGGAGTCGTTGGCCTATTCATAAACAGCCTTTGTGTAGTTACACTGTGAGCTGTTGATCACACAGGACGCCACACAACATAGATGCACAGCTTTCTTCGTGGAGTCAATTGAAAAAAATATGGGCGGAGATTAATGCCACAATGCAGATTATGGCATTAGAGTTGCGCGACTGTTATTTTAGATTGCTGTATGGAATTAGTTGTGGCGACACTTTTGTTGCATGTGTGAAGCTGGCATATACTATCGATTGACGCTACTTTGGTATTTGAAACTTCTATGTTGTAATCTTTGATGTCTTCCTTTCTGGGGTGTGCAAGGCGTCGTGTAAGTGTAAGTGCTGACCACGTCGTGAATATCCAATTTATTTGTCTTTGAGGTTTAAGCATCCGTAATATAACTACTACTAATAGCGTTTTATATTTTAGTGACGCCGTGAGGAGTTAAATATACATTATCCAGATCGTCTCATAAACACGTGATGTCGGACGTTGATACGTAAGTGTAAATAGTGGTGACTGTTTCTTTGCACATGGCTTTTAATGATCGTTTTCATCCTCTGATGTGGAAACTTTGATTTTTCTTTCATTGCCTCAATATTTTGTTGTCAGTGATGATGTCCCTTCAGCGGCACCCGTTGCCGGAGGAATGGACATAAACACTGCTCTTCAAGAAGTTCTGAAAACTGCGTTAACTAGTGGAACGCTAGCGCATGGTCTTCACGAAGCGGCTAAAGCACTAGACAAGTAAGTATAAAATTATTTGTATTTTTAACAGCTGACCGGAGACTTGGAACAATATCTTGTACAGATTTCGTCGTGAATACCAATGTTGTTCGCAGAGGTATCATATAGGTCTATGTCTTGTAACTTGCCGTTCGTGTATGAGAGAGTGTGTACTTGTTTTCTTGCCAGAATTTAATCGAGGACCACACGTGCGATGTGCTTGTGTGTGTTTGTGTGTTATGGTGCAGATGTTGGGAATACTTTCTCAGTGTTTGCGTCATTCGTGTTTAATCAGTACTAATCGCGCACTAGTTAGTTTCGTATTCCATGGATAATTATGCACGATAAATCGTAATGATGTGGAACGAGTCATTTTACATTCACATTGCAAGTAAGTTTGTAATTATGGATACATGCTGAACGTTTATTTCTTTTATGTATATATTTTTAAGAAGGCTACTTTGCAAAGGGAGTTCGGAGCGAAAGTTTAACATCGGTTCCTGGCACAGCAGCACCTCCCACCTCCTTTTTCTTGGAGCAACCTCGTTGTACTTTCGAAGATTTAATACATTGGTGCGACATAGAAGTGAAACGAAAGTGGATGGCGAGTCACTAGGACTAGGTAGATTCTTTTCGCTCATATATCGCACACCACGCACAACACCGCTCGTCAATCAACATTATACTATTCACCATGGATACTTATTACTGCGGCGCACCACATATTTACTTTAGAGTCGGTAACGAGTATAAACATCGCGGAGCGGCTCGAAGCTAACTGATACTCGTAAAATGATTTCCAAAATAATGTCGATCATCATTAATAGTTGTAAACACAGATTTCCAGTGTATTGATCAAAGAAATGTTCATTATAAATTATCAGATTTGTTTACGTGTTTCTATTTTCCATTTTTCTGTTTTTGTTTTTCAAACAATAGATTGCAGTTGAACAGGTGTTTCCTTAGCATTATTGGCATGTTTTTTATGTTTGAAGTTAACAGCTGTGACATATTTGTGATGTCTTATTCACCAGACACATACTGTTCGATTTTGTACAGGAAGCAATCTACACAGTTGGAGCACATGAAAGGATAGCAATAAATGGGAAGGGAATGAGGCAAGTTATGTAGCATATCTCTGACATGGCCTTCAGTCTGAAGAGAAGTTCCTTCGATAACAAATTGGCATTTCTTTGCTGCCACAGTGTGTCCTATCAATCAGTCTCCTTCTTTTAGCCAGTTGTGCCCCTAATTTCTTTCCTCCCCAATTTGATTCAATACTTCATTCATTACGTGGTTTACCCAACTAATAATCTTCAGCTTTCTTCTGTAGCACAACAATCTGATTTCTTGCAGGTGATAACAGCTGATGCCTTTCATTTTAGTTACGCATGTAACATATCACATTTATGACCACCATATTGACAAAATTGTAAAACTGCATGGAAGGAAGGCAATTGGCGACTGTTTCTAGAAACAAAGTATTGTCTGCACATTTTATCAAAAGCCCAAACTGGTAGTGGACTAAAAAATGTTCTAAGGTGCCTTTTAATTGATTTTTGTGACATCTTTAAATTTGTTCGCCTATATAAACTGTTATCTAAGAGTGCAATACCTACAATAAGAAATCATCAGAACTGCAGTAATGCACTCTACATCTGTACTCTGCAAACCACTGTGAGGTGCATGGCAGAGGGTGTCCCATTTTAACAGTAATTAGTTTCTTCCTGTTCCATTAATGTATGGAGTGTGGGAAGAATGATCGATTGAATGCTTCCGTGTGTGTGCAGGAATTATTCTAGTCCTATCCTCATGATCCCTATGTGAGTGATATGTAGTGAATTGTAGCATATTCCCAGTCATCAGATGAAGCTGGTTCTTGAAACTTTTAAAAGTATTTCTGGGATGGTTTACGTCCTTCATAAAGTGTCTGCCAGTTCAGTTGTTTTGGTATCTCTGTGGCACTCTCACCGATCAAACAAACCTGTGACCATTCATGCTACTTATCTGTATATGTTCAATATCGTGTATTAGTCCCTATTTGGTATGGGTGCAACACACTTGAACAATATTCTAGTATGGGTTGCACAAGTGATTTGTAACCAATCTCCTTTTTAGGCTGATTGAACATCCCCAGTACTCTATCAATAAACTGAACCCGTTATTCTATCAATAAAATTAAGTCTGCCATCTGTTTTACCCATGACTTAGCTTATGTGAACATTCCATTTCATACCCTTACAAAGTGCTACACACAGATATTAGTACTAGTTGGCCGATCTCAACAGTTACTCATTGATATTATAGGTGTAGGATACTGTTTTTTTGTTTTGTAAAGTGCAGAATTTTACATTTCTGGACATTTAGAGCAAGTTGCCAATCTGCACCACATTGAAATCTTATCAAGATCTGACTGAATATTTATGCAGCTTCTCTCAGATAGTATGTTATTATATGTAACTGCGTCATCTGCAAAAATCCTGATTTTACTATTGTCTGCAGGTCATTATAACAACATGAGCAGCAAGAATCCCAATGCACTTCCCTGTGGCACAGTCAAAGTTGTTTCTACATCTGACGACGACTTTCCATTCAGCATAACATGCTGTCCTCCCTAACTAAATGTCCTCAGTGCAGTCACAAATTTTAGTTGATACCCCATGTGATCGTAATTTTGACAATAAGTGTGTCATACGGAGTCAAATGCTTTTCAAAAATCAAAAACTACAGCATCTACTGATTGGCCTTGATCCAAAGCTTTCAGTGTGTCGTGAGAAAAGTGCGAGTTGGGTTTCACATGTTTTTGAAATCCTTGCTGTTGGCATTGAGGTGGTCAAGATACCTCATGTTAGAGCTCAAAATATGTTCTAAGGTTCTGCAACAAACTGATGTCAAGGTTATTGTATGGTAGTTTTGTGGATCACTACTACTACCCTTCTTGTAGATGAGTGTGCAGGGTGTATACGATCCGGGAAAAACCCGGGAATTTTTTCGGCCAGGAGAAAACCGGGAGAAACCTGGGAATTTTTTAGAATTCCGGTAATTTTTCATTGTTTTAGTTACCAGTTAAATTTTTGTGATTTTGACTGGTAAGAAGCAATACTCTATCGAAGGATATTACTGTATCCCGCTTTTGCAGAATAATACTGCAGCAACAAAACATGAACGAGGGAGGAAAAAAAACGAAAATGCGACTTGAGTCGCAAAGGAAATATGCCATATACAAACAACAACAAAACACTGTGCTCATACAAGTGTCTGCCAACCAAAGTGTGTCAAAGGCTTTAGGAAGAATATGCAGTGCTCCCTAACAACAAATTGCCTCTGATGAGCATGACATGAGAGCTGTTTACATTAGATTCATTTGAGCAGTTGTGGGCGGGCTCTTGCGCATGTGCAGTTGTCACATGTGAATAGTACCTTCTCCTACTTTTGGCTACAGATGTGTGGCTTGGTGTCACTATCTAAGTTGCTCCTGTTTGGAAATCGTAGATCCGGGGCTGATGCCCAGAACAGTCTGAGTTGTAATGGGGAGGTGGGTAGTCTCCATGTGACCTGTGTTTACGTTTAGTGATTTTGCTGTTTCCTCTTCGGTTATTGCTCTCATCTGTGGCCGGGAGCTACCAAATGAATTAAAATATGTTCGCATAATTACGGAAGGCTAAAATATGTTGTTAGTTTCAGGTTTTATTTCCACCTTTCTGACAGTCCAAGCATTAATCGCCTTGCAGAACAATGAAGTTATATTTGTCTGTTTGCTAAAGAGATTTGCTTTTATTAATCTTATGCGCTGAGGCAGTCAATTCATTTGAAACGAAGTGTTTAATTTCACACTGTTGGCTAGTTTCAACTGTTCGCTGCATTTCAAGAGCACGTTTTCCAACTTCTAGCTCGTATGGAATTGTGCCATAATAATGAACCAAACATGAGGTAATAGAGTACTGGACTCAAGAAAATTTACATCCGAATCTGGACATACGATTATGCACTTTAAGCCGAATTATGCATTTTAGTATGGTTCACGAAATTCCGATGCTCCTGAAGTATCCTCTGATGCCTTGTTTCTTTTATGACATAATGCAAGATCTTTTAATGCTTTACGCGTACGAACATGCGGGCTTCCTGCATCATCGTAGCTGCGCAGGCGCAGTGGCACCTGTTATCTGGCGCTCTCTGGCAACTGCTGAAACGAACCAATTTCTAGCAGGTCACAGGAAAATATTGCGAATGATGATTTGGAAAGTGTTACTTTCAAAGTAAATTTCCTTTTACGCACTTTCAAAGTAAACTTCCTTTTACGCAAGATGAACTATGTGCAAGAACGTACGATGAATTTCTTAGATCACAGAGCATTTATTTGACTCTCATTCAAAAATCAACTCTTTGAGGACGACCATCTAGAAGAATTCAAAGCCCAGAAGATCAGACATTTATGTTGTTGTTAAAAATTTTACTGGCACATTGTGTGATGTTTCTTAAAGTGTAACAAGCGCAAAAAGATCAGCATTATATGTGGAAGCTTAGCTTCTCTTGCAGCTTATTAATCTTAGAGACGAATATTATTTGTGAAAGCTTTGTTTTTCTTGTAGCAACACTGTCTATTAATTTCCACCATTAACTTTTCTTTTTTGTGTGTTCACGCTACTTAAGAGTGAACTTGCAATTGGTTGACTACATCATGTGTCCTATGCGGTCATCAGCTGGTGAGATCACGTGACATGAGCTATGACTGGCTCACAAAAGCCCATCGCAATCTCGATTTCATTGCTTCGGAAAGTAACATGCAGTGTTCGGTGGAATTAGAATTTATACCTCCGTAACACGGAAAAATGCAGCGTACATGTTGCTGCACATCAAAGATCTTTCCAATACGTGTTTATTTCCCCCCTGGGTTTCATGTTCTAAAGTGCCGGCAAATTCTACGTCTGTGTAGAAAACCATAAACGTTCTAAGGATTGATAAGTTTTACAGTGCCGAGGAAAAGTATACTGTCACTTAACACAGAAAAAGTACATTTTCAACCAGGAAATCTGGGAATTTTTTTTCCTTGTCCATGTATACACCCTGGTGTGACCTATACCTTTTACCAAGAGCTGGGCATTCACAAATTCAGTATAGAATCTGATGGGATTCCACTGGGGCCTGGAGCTTTGTTCATTTTTAATTATTTCAGCTGTTTCTCAACATCACGCCAGTAATATTTATTTCATTCATCTTTTCATAGGTACAACATTTTAATTGGGATTATTCTCCTGGGTTTTCTTTATAAAAGAACATTGGAAAAGATAGTTAAGCAATTCAGGTTTTGCTTTGCTGCCCTCAATTTCAGTTCCTGTCTGATTTGCAAGGGACAGGACACTAACTTTGGTGCTATTAACAGTTTTCACATATGACCTGATTTTCTTTGGGTTATGTGGAAGATCAGTTGACAATATTCTGCTGTGGTATTAATTGAAGATAGCGGTTGCTCTCTTAGCAGCCAAATGTGTTTCATTCAACATTTCTGTCTTATTTCCCTGTTTTGCTTTTTTTTTTAAGTTGGACTGGACTGTTGTACTGGGTACATGGCTATCTAATGTGTGGTCAGCTATTCTTCTAAACTTCAGCTGTAGTTCCTGTACATGTTGTGCCCAGCTACAAATTCCCCATTGAGATGTGACACTACTGATGTTTTTTTTAAAAAAGCTTATTGAACATGTATATCTTACTTCTTGTTTAAGCTGTCCTTCACACTTTGGTGGTCATTGTTGCCACAACCCCATCATGGTCACAGATACCAGTTTTGATGTGGACATCCTCAAAGAGGTCAGGTCTGTTCGTTGCCATTAGATGCAATATGCTTCCATCATGAGTGAGGTTCATAACTATCAGTTCTAGGTAGTTCGCAGAGAAGGCATTTAGTAAAGTTTCCCAGGGTATTCTATCATGCCCACCACTAACAAAACTGTAATCTTCCCAATTAAATGTGGGATGAGTAAAGTCTGCACCGATGATTGCAGTATGATTGGGTAACTTTCATGCAAGTGGACTGTTTTCTCGAAAGTTTTTGGTTACATCAGGGGGACAAGTGTGGTGGGCGATAGGAGGATCCAGTTATCATTTTATGCCCACCCTGATACAAACAACAAATGTATAGCATTTTGTAGTATTGTTACAGTAATGACCATGTTTACCCAGTTTCGAAACGTGTCCAATTAGAAATTGAACTTCATGAACGCTTGCGAGGGCTACATACATAGCCCACAGACTTCCAGCAACTATTTAAATGCCTTTGTGCTGTGGGAACTGGCATGCTGTTAGTGTGAGAGGGTTCTTACCAGAGGAATACAGGAAACAGTGGCACAGTGATGTGCCAATTTTTTAGACTAAATGACATTTTTACTCACTGGCCTACGTCTGTATCCCGCATGAGCATAGTAGTGTTAATACTGGCCTGGATTCTTACCTGAGCTCGATATTCGTTCAGTTGCTTGTTCTTACTCAAAAGGTGTGTTTAATTTTCCTGTAGGTGACATCTACCTTTCCCCTAGTTGTGCAAGATTCTACAGCCTTGCATTTTACTTGTAGCCATATTGAATTTTGTCGGTCCGTTCAACAGTTTAATTTGCTGTATTTTCTGTTTTCCTGTTTCATCAGTTAATTCAATATCTCCTCCTAGGTTTTGTTTTTTTACTCATGTGATCCCGTGTTGCATTCACTATTTCATCTCTTAGTTCTAGCCATTTGTCTTCTGTTGTAGTCCTTTCCCTCATTTCAGTACAGCATTGCCTGATCCCTCTGGAACCACCACCCTCTGGTTCTTTCAATTTATCCAGGTCCCATCCCCTTAATTTCCTATCTTTTCGCAATTTCTTCAGTTTCACTCTGCAGGTCATAACCAATAAATTATGAACAGCGTTCACATGCGCCCATGGAAATATTTCTCCGTTTAAAATCCTCTTACCATTATATAAATGTTATAGGAAAGTTCTTGTAGAAAGTAAATATTTAAGATTGAAGGAGATCACAGACCAAACAGAAGTAGTGTGAAGTGTTTGAAATGCTGGCATGTAGGGGCTTAGGTGTTTTTCTTTTTTTCCAGCTTGTCATAGGATAACTCCAAAAACTAGCATGTCTGCTTTCTTTTTTTGCTTATTGACAATTCAATGCTTGTGCTTTTCGGTGAGTGATCTCCCAACTAGAAATCTTCCATGTATAATCTTCTGAGTATAAAATTTTTTCGTGAAAGTAAGTATTAGTGATAATTAAATTACCTTCTTTCCCTTGTTCTACTACTGAATTCGTCAAGCTTCACAATTAAATTGTCTGAATAATTTCTTTCACATTGTCATATATTCTTTCAAGCTACTTGCCTGTGGATTGAGTTGACACGTAAATTTGCACTACAACAGATGGGTAAAGGTAGAAAAGGGCCAATGGTGTACTTACATGTTTTGTGCAGGAATGTTGTCAACATTTATGAGGTATGGTGGGACCAAAAGAATGTATGTCAGCTGTTTATGCAGCCAATGCAATAGCAGCAGGTAAGACATGTTTTGAACTAATACGTTCGGAAGAAAGGGTGCAATATTGGTGGATCAGTGTTGTTGTTTTTTGTTAAATTGATACACTTAAGTGTGCTCCCTCATATAGATTGTGTTCATTTCACCACCCCATTTGATACATGTTCATGTCCCTGCAATTAATCCACAAGACATTCACTGGCAACAGTCTTCTTTACAGCACTTGCTGGCATAATCACAAAATATTTCTCTCCAGACTCACTAACAAACTGAGAAACAACAAACAAGGCAATGGTTTCATTTTTGAGGCTAGAAGTAAATTGCCACTTCTCTCACCTCTCATTGGTTATGTCAAAGAATTATCGCAATGGCTCTGCCAAACTGACGTGTTGCCAACCTATGAGCAATACATAAACACTGCTGTGACTTCTGCTGCTAGCCCTGATCTTGACTCAGTATTTCTTCACTGTGGTGGTGTTCACTGTACTGTTTGTAGTAGGCTACATAGTTTAACCATATCTTTTTCTTTTTGTTTCATTTCAGAAACACATATAGGTGCACAGATAACATTTCATATTAGTCTTTGACCAAAATTTGGCCACTTCCAGTCCATTTTCAGTTGACACTGAAGCATGTGCTGGACAATCTGGACTTCTCCATGATAACACTTACAAGGGAACCTCCCCATCGCATCCCCCTCAGATTTAGTTAAAAGTTGGCACAGTGGATAGGCCTTGAAAAACTGAACACAGATCAATTGAGAAAACAGGAAGAAGTTGTGTGGAACTGTGAAAAAATAAGCAAAATATACAAACTGAGTAGTCCATGGGCCACATATGCAACATCTAGGACACCAGAAACCCAGGAGCGCCGTGGTCTCGTGGTAACGTGAGCAGCTGCAGAACGGGAGGTCCTTGGTTCAAGTCTTCCCTCGAGTGAAAAGTTTACTTTCTTTGTTTTTGCATAGTTATTATCTGTCCGTTTGTTCATTGACATCTCTGTTCACTGTAATAAGTTTAGTGTCTGTGTTTTGCGACCGCACCGCAAAACCGTGCAATTATTAGACAAAAGGACGTGCCTCTCCAATGGGAACCGAAAACATTTGATCGCAAGGTCATAGGAGGTCAACCGATTCCTCCACAGGAAAACACATCTGATATATTCTATGCGACACTGGTGACGGCATGTGCGTCACATGAGAGGAATATGTTGTTGACCCACCTATCTTGTACACTTGGCGAATGGGTAAAAAGATTCTTCTACCTTGCCCGATTTAGGTTTTCTTGTGGATGTGATAATCGCTCTCAAAAAAGTGATGAAAACATAAGAGTTTGTCACATAAACTGAAAATAAAACAATTAAATTTTTCACTCGATGGAAGATTTGAACCAAGGACCTCTCGTTCCGCAGCTGCTCACGTTACCACGAGACTACGGCGCTCCTTCGTTACCAATGTCCTTGATGTTGCATATCTTCCCATGAACTACTCAGTTTGCATATTTTGCTTATTTTTTTCACAGTTCCACACAACTTCTTCCTGTTTTCTCAATTGATCTGTGTTCAGTTTTTCAAGGCCTATCCACTGTGCCAGCTAATAACTAAATCTGAGGGGGTGCGATGGGAAGGTTCCCTTGTTAGTGTTGTTTTCTGTTGCCAGGTTAAACCTTGATGCGCCCACTTCTGATCTCAGACCATTCAAAGATTTCCAGATCATTCATTCCTCACCATTTCCTGGAGGCAGAGTTTCAGAAATTCTTTTCCAACTAGAGAGAAGGGAAGTCTTATCCCTTCAATGTTGCACCCTGGCAATTTCAGGAGTGGTAGTGCCTTTGATGTTCTAAGGAAATTCTTCCTTGACTTCAATCGCTGTGAAATTCAGTTTATGTCCATACAGAGGATGATTCCTATTTATTTATTTTCTGCAGTTTCTCTTCAAATGGGAGGTTGTGTTATTCCTCTAAGGCAGGAGCCGGTTTCAACCTACTTGTTATAATTCTGCAGGTGTCATTAAAAGCGACATTTGCCTGTTTGGCAGGTGATGAATTATACCAAACGGGACAAGTGTACTCTGCTGCAGAGTAAGCTGATGCCAGTGCAGACGTTCAGATGGTTTCAGGTTGACTACATCACTGTGATGTGGCCAGTTTTCTTAACGGATTATTCATGGTGGAAAATTTCAACTTGCTATTCATGCAGTGCATTCTCTTGAAAGTAAGATCTGTCCAGTGTCAGACCTGGGTATTTTGGAGTGTAGAAATGTTGCAACTCAACTTCTGACCATATCATCAGTTTACGAGTAGCTTTCCTATTTCTCAAATGAAAACCACACACTTGAGTCTTGGGTTTGGTTTAAGCTGATTTATATTATAGTATATTAATAGATCTTCAAGGGCATTTGTCAGGGTCTTCTCCAGTGATTAAAAGCCTGAGCTCTGAGTGGCAAGAGCAAGATCAGCAGCATACATGAAACTTTAGATGTTGGGGTCACAGGTTGGTCATTTGTATACATTTTGAGTAGGATTGGAGCCAAACTGCTTCCTCGGGAAGACCGTTTCTCTGTAGTTTCCATGCACTTGAAAGTCAACAGAGAATTAGGTTTTTCAGAATTGCTGTGATGAACCCAGTTAGGCCAGAATTGTAGGTTATATTGTGTACCTGTAGTAGTAGTAGTAGTAGTAGTAGTAGTAGCTGGTGGTTAAGTGTCATAGGTCGCTGATAAGTCGTTGACAAATACCACCCCTGTCGCTTTTAGAGCTTCAAACCCAGTTTCAATTAACTGCGTGAGATTCAACAGTTGTCTGGTGCAGCTTTTAATCCTGTATTGACCAAACCAGTAATCCCATTCTTCCTGTCACTGCACTTCAGTAATTCCCACAATATATAACTTCAAACTGTTTCGCTTTGTAAGTTCTCTAACCTACCTATTTCATGAAAGGATCTAGAGTTATAATCTTGAGTTGTCCCTGTCAAGAATTCTGTATTTGGCATATTTTACTTTCCAAATATTTTATCCGAGAAGATACTATGGCCATTACGCCATACTAAATTTATGTCCAGCCATCTAGATTTAGGTTTCTATGATTTTTGTGAATCAGGTTTTGAAATAATACTGCCAGCTTTGTTTGTCATCCTTGCTCCATTACAGTGTGTGCTCAGGCTCCAGTTATCCCATTATCAGGTATTTGGGCTGTGCTGCTTTTCTAATTTCACAATTGCCATGACATTAAACCTTTATCTTCCTTTTGCTCCCATACAGTGGAAAACAATCATTGAACCATTTTTAGAGCATAGTGGTAAAAATGAAAAAGTTATTGTAGACTGTTTTTGAAAAGAGGTTTGTGATTGTAATAAATTGTAGTATTGTTGCAGGGAATAACAGAAAGCTGCAGAATTTGAAACAAACACTTAAGATTCTTATGTTAATATTTGTGGTCTCTATCTGCTCTGAGTGTAGTTTTGTGACCTGTTGTCTTTATAAGAACACTCCAAAGCACGTTAATGTTGTTTTAGTTTTATGTTTAAATTGTGTTTATCAGATCCACACTATATTCTGTAAGTGAGCTTTTTTTTGTGCCAGTGATGAAAGTAAAAGGTCTCCCTCTTCTGAAGTGAAGTGTTACCCAAAAAATTACAGTAAATGTAGAGAGAACCTTTCTGATGGCATTTGATATTCTATTTATTATGTGGCTTTTCTGTAGTATTGAAAACTAATACTTTATTGTGAATTACAGGCGACAGGCACTGCTGTGTGTTCTCGCTGAAAATTGTGATGAACCAATGTATAAGAAACTGGTTCAAGCCCTATGTAATGAACACCAGATTCCTCTTATCAAAGTGGATAACAACAAGAAGCTGGGTGAATGGGCTGGGCTTTGCAAAATAGACAGTTCTGGGAAAGCTCGAAAAGTTGTTGGATGCTCCTGTGTTGTTGTGAAGGTAATGTTACACACATTTTTTTCAATGAATTTATGGTGAGTGCCAGAATGTGTATTTGTCAATGGCAGTTTGTGAAAAGACAGTGTTTCCTGTTTGACCAAGACTGTTGTAAAAATAATGCTGAGGATGTTTTAACGTATATTGGCCTGTTTACTGGCCTTTGCTGAAATCTGAATTCCTCAGATGGAAGTGCAATCATGGTAAAATAACCCCAAACATGGATGCTGTGTTACTGAGACTGGATTGATAATTGAGATGTACAGTGCATAGAAGGGAATTTGGTAACTGAGTAGCAGGTGCAATCTGTGTGCACCTATTGTTTGGGTGTGGCATCAGACTACTTAGATGTGATGTTTTCTCTTGTAAGGTATATTAGAAAATTGTCCATTGGGTTGAATGAAGAACAGTTGTAGGTGGATGAGACATATTTGGGAAGCAACAGAGAAAATTAGCAATGTTAGTATAGTAGATTTGTTAGCAATTCAAGCCTATAGTGTATCACTTTTCTTCCTAACATGAAAAGCATGACATTGGTTTTCACTTGGATTATGAGTTGCATTGAGTGGTCTGGAATGAGATCACATAGTGTAATTACCTCTGATTTCGACAATGAATGAAATTAGGCTCATCATGGTTCATAGTTTGATTCTAACGTAGAGTTTGTAGTTATCTGCAATGTGATTTTCTTTGTGGTTTTACTTGCCTTACTGTTCACTGCTGGTGTTCAGCATGAAGTTACAGGTCTCCTTATTGCAGGACACACACACACACACACACACACACACACACACACACACACACACACGGACAGAGTCCTTGCAGACTATAGGGTTGGAAAAGTGAGATATCTGTTTTAACTTTGGTGAAGGACACAACTTTATCACATCGTTATTACCATAGAATCAGTACCTTATCAGAAATTGTATGTTTAGGCTTTGCCATATTGTTCTGTGTTCAGGTTATGTAAGTGAAAGAGTTGGAGATACTCATATAAAGTAACTTCCATACACCTTTTGACATAAATCTAAAATGTTTTGTGCTTAGTTTTGAGCATGAAGTTTCTTTTATGTTGAAGAAATGTAGTATTTGAGTACTAATGTTAGGGAATCTGACAATTTTGTGTCAATAATGCGCTATATATTTGTTTCAATATTTTACTAGTCTTTAAAGTGTTTCATGTTTTATCATATAATTTGTTTTCTGGTTTTATTGAGTAAATTAACATTTTGTCAGTGTTTAGGTGGGCAGGTTGTCTTGATTGCTTGCATCACTTTCTGCAGTAGTGAAATTGCTGTCTGTATGTGATCTGTCTCTTTCATTTATACTTCCCTATATACATTTGTTCATTCAACACTGGTTACAGTCATCGAAACTGTAAGTCTGTGAAGATCTCTCAAGTGCCATAAGTACAGTGTCATCCTCTGACTTCTTCAATGTGTGCTTGCAGGCTGCAGAGGGAAGCAATTTTGTTAATATGAACAGCAATTGTTTAAATGAGTCTTGAGTAGGTTCCTTTCCAGTTCTGTCTTATCAGGTGTGCATTCTTCGTGTTGGCCAAGAAACAGAATTTCATGTTTACAATACAATGAGGAGGACAAGTTGCCACAGTGTAAAGAAGTGATGTTGAGTTGTAGACAGACAATGAAAAGACTGTTACACATTCTTAAAAAATAAAAATGGGCGCGTGCGCACACATTCTTAGAAGCAAGGAAAAAGCAAACACTGTGTGCATGCATTACTGCTGTCTATGCCCACTCTGGGCAGAATGGCTGGTGTGTGTGTGTGTGTGTGTGTGTGTGTGTGTGTGTGTGTGTGTGTGTGTGTGTGTGTGTGAGAGAGAGAGAGAGAGAGAGAGAGAGAGAGAGAGAGAGATGCTGCTGATTTTCTAAACAAGGCTTTGGCCAAAAGCTGTGTGTGTAAGTGTGTTTATTGTGCATGTGCAAGTTGTCATAGCACTCTATCCTTTTCATAGTATTGTTGACATTCCAATGTGGACTTCCCATTGTTTGGAATTACATGTTTCCTGGAGATGGTGTTTGGGTGCCACAGTAATAGCAGATGCTTGTGGGCAGAATAGGTATGAATGTTTTTCTTGATGCAGATTTTGAGAACTCTGAATTCTGGTTGTAGAGTTTTAGAATTTTTTTGTAGATGGTTGGCAAACCCTCAGGTGAACAGCATTGTTGAAGGAAGCTATTGTGAACTATACAGAAAGTTTTTATTTGTAGAAAATCAGTAAAGACATTTTATGCAAATACTTTGTTGGATGGTTTAAATATTTTAGATTCCATATACATAGGTGTTTCTGTAAATCACTTACACATCCATTGAAAAGGACATTATTGATTTTCTTTTTCATTAATGTCCAATCCTAGATAAAGTGTAGTTCATTATTTATTGTGTCAAGAGTGACAGTAGACCATGATCTTGGTTTTAAACCACAATTTGATTAAGGTAATATTTATACCATTTTCATAAATTTGTTCTGTGATCTATGCCTTTCTTGTAATGTAGTATATTAAAAATGAGTGAATAATTTTAGATGATGTAAATACTGTGGAGATGGAGATACATTAAAGGATTGAAAATGTAAATAAGATATGTATTCATGTGATTGTCTTACTTATGTACTAACCACTGTTGTGGTTTTTTTATTGATTCAGTAAATTTACATTAGTTAGAGCCATTACAAGCACTTAATCACCATACTTAGTACATAAAGAAATACAGTAAGGTATAATGAAATGATGATCTGAAGGCGGCTCCCTCTTCTGAGGTGTTACCCAAATATATACAATGTGCTGTGAAAGCCTTTCTGAAGTATTTGATAATTATGTCTTATGTATCTATGTTAGGCAAAAAGTATGTACTTTTCAGTGCACAAACCTTTTGTTTCAGGATTACGGTGAAGAGACTCAAGCATATGATGTCCTGAAAGAATATCTTAAGCAAACGAGAGAACCATAAAATATTTTTTTGTACAAAGGATGTATTAAAACAAAACAAAAAAATGCATTTTGTTTCATTGCTACACCAAAAATCCTGCTAAATAAATGGCATGTAAAATGTCTTCGTAGCAGCCCATCTGTGGCTGTTTGGTTGAAAACATATTTTGTTAGTATATGCAAATTACAAGGTAAAGCATTTACTTTTGTTGCAGTGGTGATACCTGCAATTAATTCACACTCAATTTCTGGAATGATTCAGAAAGTTTATTGCATGTAGTTTTGTGTGTTGGCCAGTTTTTTACTTGGCATTCCCTGAAAAAAAGCAGATATATTTGTACCTGTTGATTCACAGCACACTCAGTTGTAAATCTAACATTGTTGTTAAAATAGTATCAGTGGGAAAATTAGAGAAAACTTGAGACAGAGTGACTTTTAGTCCTAACCTCTGCAAGTAAAATTCCTGTTTGTGCCCACATGAAGTACAGAAAACTAGAGGTTTTGGAACTTTCTTCACTTGTACAGGAAAGAGCAAGCTGGGATCTCTCATCTACTCTAATTGTACCTTCAGTTATTTTATTTTACTTGCTTTCCATTTTTTGTAAATTTTCTAAGTAGTATACAAGGTAGGTACTCATATAATTAGAAACCCCAACCATTCTCTTGCCCTTTAAATTCAATATTAAACACTTTTTTTTACAGTGTGGTGATGCAACTAGTTTTACTGTAGAATCCGTTCATCAAAATATGACTTCATTTTTTTGTGAGCTGGTATGTATTTACGGTCTTAGTGACACAACTCGCCAGGAATGCTGACATTCCAGTGTTTCAGTAACACATTTCAGTTTCTGTGAAACTAATTAATTTATGAGATAATTAACAGATTTCAGGAGCAGTTTCTTTTTCTGTTGCAGATTTTGTTTTTGTACTCGTTAGATTCTGACCTCAGCCATTTTACTTTTGTTAACCTAATTTTTATGCACAGAATAACATACTGCAGTAATGAAGCCTCTAAAAGTTTTGCATTATGTACAGGCTGTGTGTAATGGCTGTCTCAAAGTTGTAAACACACAGAATCTTGTGTACTAGCTTTGAAAAGTTCTTCAGGTAACTTCATTTCATGTGTAAACATGAATTGGCAGTACTTCGTTTTAATCTGTTTATACTTTGTAATGTCTCCATGTCAACTGAATACATTTCTTTGATTATCTGGCTTTGTCCAGCTTACTGTGTCCACTAATAGTAGAGTTCAATACCAACTTGAATATTTATCTGACTGACTTTGTGTAAAAGTGCACTGTGATTTTATAGGGCATTACGATTGGAGCGGGTGTGTGTCTGCTTGCATGTAAATATTTGATGTGCAACCAAATCTTACCAGGTGTTTTTTTAATGAATCCAAAAAAGCCCCACATTACTTAGAAAGCAGTTTACAGTTAATGTAAAAGACTTAATCACATAGAATCAGGAGGATTAATGGACGATACAGATAGACACCATCGCACAGTGTGAACAACCTTCTATAAAAGGTAGGACCACACTTGAAAGACACTAGTGACCTGCTCCAAATTCACATGGATAACATGTCTGTTGTAGTGGTATAAATTACATACAGGAACAATCTTTGTGAATGTTTTTATTAGTGAAAAAACTGTATCTAACTATTACAGTAGTTCTATATAAAAAAGATGAGGTGACTTACCGAACAAAAGCGCTGGCAGGTCGATAGACACACAAACATACACACAAAATTCAAGCTTTCGCAACAGACTGTTGCCTCATCAGGAAAGAGGGAAGGAGAGGGGAAGACGAAAGGAAGTGGGTTTTAAGGGAGAGGGTAAGGAGTCATTCCAATCCCGGGAGCGGAAAGTCTTACCTTAGGGGGAAAAAAGGACAGGTATACACTCGCACACACGCACATATCCATCCACACATACAGCTTGTGTCCTGCTTGTGTCTGTATGTGTGGATGGATATGTGCGAGTGTATACCTGTCCTTTTTTCCCCCTAAGGTAAGTCTTTCCGCTCCCGGGATTGGAATGACTCCTTACCCTCTCCCTTAAAACCCACTTCCTTTCGTCTTCCCCTCTCCTTCCCTCTTTCCTGATGAGGCAACAGTCTGTTGCGAAAGCTTGAATTTTGTGTGTATGTTTGTGTTTGTTTGTGTGTCTATCGACCTGCCAGCACTTTTGTTCGGTAAGTCACCTCATCTTTTTTTATATATAATTTTTCCCACGTGGAATGTTTCCTTCCATTATATTGATATTACAGTAGTTCCTGAGATTAGCCTACGCATACAGATAGAAAAATATGGTCTGGGACTTTCCTTTGGTAATATGTGTAGATGATAAAAATACACTAATGTACCATCAAAGATTTTACGAAATGTTTTTCATAAGACATTTGATAAAGTTCTTTACAGTGCAATATGAGATAAAGTGGAATATTTTCATGAAAGATCTTTTTACATCAGATGGGGAATAGGTCTTGAGTCATCAGCCAATTGACACGTGCTGCTGGATAAAGGCCTCCTAGATTTTTTTGAAGCATTAATGTAGTTATACTCCTGCATGGATTTTGAGTCATCCATCTGATCTTTACTTCAGTCCTTGAATCTTGCAAAGAGCTTGTTTGATTTTCCTGGCTTAGTCATACAACCCATTTCACATCTCATTATGGCCATAATTACACATTCCATTCAATCCATTACCAGATCCATATGGTTTCCTTTCTCCTAGTAATTACTAATGTACATCTTGTGATTATTTGCTAAACAACAATCAGTTCTAGGATGATTTTACAATGAAAGTAAAGTGTGTCACTATCATTGATCAAGGCTGGTTGCACACTGATAATAAGCTTTCCTTATTACACTATTAAGAGTGAGGACAATGAGCTCAAACTTACACAAAATGGGCCAGTAGGCAATGGAGGTCTGCCCTCTCTTCATAGTGAATAAAATACAAGCAGTCTGATAGGCTTGCCTAATACATGAGGAAAATTTGGTCATTTAAGTTACATCACTTGTTTTGTGCATGTACAACAAAGAGGATGATACGAGACTGAGAATATTTCACTGATTTGTCAGAAAATGAAAGTCCAGTGTCATTTGTTCTCAGTATATTAGTTCCAAAAAGCCAAAATACAGTCAGCCTGATTTGCCATTTAAAGAAGAATGAAATATTTCAAGGCAATTGGCTAGTATCTCTTTTGTGGGTATGAGAGCGTGTTACTCATTTTCTATGGGACATTGTTTTTATTATATTTACATTGGGTGAAAAACTTAAAGATTGTGTCATTATAAGCATATTATTTATGCATTAGCTCAATTTTATTTGTACGAACCTTGTGTAGCTACTTTTTGTTTACCTACCAGTGCTGTATCTCCATGTACATAAAGTGTAATAATGTATTCAAACATCTGGATATCTCAGCTTTGGAACTTGTTTAGAAGACCAATCATGGTGTTAAGTGCACTGCAGATTGTAAGTACTGTGCTATTTATTTCCCATTTTGGAAGTACGAAAAGGAATTCGGCCACTTAAAAATGCTATGTTCAAGGCCTGCAGCTACAATGGGGTGTCTGGATGTGCGTTTTTAGTTTGTTGTGCTGTGAAGGAAAGAGTGTGGTTGACCTTTGTAGTTGTGGCACAAGGTTTTAAAGCATCATATATACAAGTACATTTTGTTCCAGCACCATCTCCAATGAGACACTGTCGTCTTGGTCAAAAGTTCCTGTGCTTGGCCCTACAGTTTATTATTTTCTTTTGAATGATCTTTTTTTACACTCACCCCGAGCGTAGATAAATGTGGATGGGACCTCTTCCGTAATTCTGTTGATTCGCACGATAGAAATTTTGAAGGAAAATGCTATGGATGGGTAAGATCAGGGTTGCCACAGGTTCTGGAAATCAGGGAATTTCAAACTTACCAGGAAAATTTGAAGGAAAAAACTGATAAAATGTAATTTTTGTCTCAGTAGATGAAATGGTTTGTTTACTGAGGTGTCAGACATCGTAGTCAGCTGGGTGCAGCTGAGTAAGTGTGCCACTCCCTTATTACCACTGCTTCTCTCCTACCACTCCCCTCAGCTTGCAGTTAGTGCTGCCACCACTTCTTGCCCCTAGCCTAGCAGTGCTGATGAGAGGCAGTGAGGCTGAGGAGAAGTTTTGTTCGGATCTGTTTCTCAGATGCAGTGGCTGGAGGCGTCAGTGCACTAGTTGTCTGAATGTTTTTTTCCTGGCAAAACCTGTGGCTGAAAATTTGGTTGTGACCCTGTGATTCTTTCCTACCTGCCTGTCTGCTGCTCAGCAATTGTCTTCACGGTGAGTTGCTACCTATTGTCATTATTATTGATTCTTGAGTATTTGAACAAGTTATCTGTTGCATGGATTGATCACCATGGTGTCATTTCAACGTGTCTGTGGCTCATGAATAGCTGGCTACACGAATGGATTTCCGCGATGGGCCAAAACCGCATGCTGTTTCTGAGGGTATCTATAATTGATGGGGCCTGCCAATCTGAAGCCATTCGGTTCCCACTAATGTGGAGGCCCTGCCTGTTCGGTTTAGTCTCACCGATCTACCTGCATGCCAGGTCGATTTGTGTGTTGTGTAATGCAGCAGATTTTCATCACTTATCCATGTGCCCAGGTCTGCAGTACTCCTCAGCATGCCAGAGGCCATGGTCAGCGGCTTTTAGGAATTGTGACTGTCTCACCGCAAGTATGTTTTACAGTGTGGCGTTTTATAGACATTTTATTTGTTCTAGTACATTTTGGCACTTTAAGAGTAGTTTATATGTTACAAATTACAGACGTTAATAAGAAAAAATTGTCAGTCGCTGGCAGTTTATTTGCTATGACAATGATAAATCACAAAATACTTCCAAGAGAACAGCTATAATACTGTGGGTAATAACAGACAATAACAAATATAGCAGAAACATTTTATTTGCAGTCACCTACAGTGTTTACACAATTCTTCCCCGCCTTGTACACTTTTTTCTGAGCTTATTTCTGAAATTGGTAAAGGTACTTTTAATCTGCCTTGCGACTCCAAGAAAATGGTATTTTTGTCCCCACGTGTGTTTTGTTTTATTGAAATAAAATATCAGTGGTTTTAATGAAATGCAGATCCTTTGGCTTGCTTTCTCCATCTAAAAGCTGTTCATTACAAAAGATGTTGATGTTAAGTACTTGATATTTTTGCTCACACCAGGAAACGCCATCTGAATGCAAGTTTTTGTAGCTCGTCTTTTCACTATTTTCTTGTACTGTAGCTGCAAAGATACATTCTTAACTTACCCTTGAGATCTCAAAATTTGTCAGGGAAAAATGTGAAAACTTACCTGGAAAGCAGGGATATACCAGGGAATTTCATTTACAAAAACTTGTGGCAACCCTGAAGATGTTTCTGTTGCCAAGAGTTGGAAAAAATATGATTAAAATTGTGATTTATCAATATTTCATGCCAGTTTAAGAACAGATGGAGAAACATTAGGGATTCTTCGGAAAAATAAGAGGGGTGTTCAATAAGGATGCAACACCCCAGTTGAAAAATGCTGAATCTGCTGTGGCACATTGTGCCTTATTTCTGCTTCGGGCCCTCTAGTTTCATTAATTAACCATAGGTGATAGTGCTATATGTAGCCTTCAGAATGGCACCTGCAATGGAGGCGGATTCCAAGCAAAGAGCTGTCATTGAGTTTCTTTTGGCAGAAAACCAGGCTTCATAGGCTCTTGCAGAATGTCTGCAGAGACCTGGCAATAAACAAAAGCATGGTGGTTGTATGTCATTGCAACAATCGCGCACAAACCTGTCTGATCTCCTGTGTGCCAGCCAGCCACTTGCAGATATGACGCCAGGAAACAGAAGAAACAAGTTCATTGTGTTTGTTGCCACAAAAATACAAACTTATCGTTGTCAATGACAATGAAAGGGCCCACAAGTCTGCACACCCGAGAGGAGCTCACAAAACTTCGTTGACCTGTTCTATCTCATCTACCCTACAGCCAGATCTCACACCTTCTGCCTTCCAATGAAAGATGCACTTCGCAGAAAGCAGTTTGTGGATGATGAAGTTACTGATTCAGCAAGATGTTTGCTCTGACATAGACCAGTAGAGTGGTACCATGTGGGCATACAGGCCCTCCCAGTAAGGTGGGATAATGCCGTGACACTGAACAGAGATTACGTTGGCAAACAGGGTCTTATAGCCAATAATGGGCAGTAAAAGGGTGTATTGGAGTCCTTAATAAACCCAACCTGGTTTCAGAAAAAGTGTTGCGTTACTTACTGAATGTCGCTCATAGAAGAGAAAACTTGGAATGTAATAGTCATCAAAACCAAAGGCATGAATTCTTTATCACCACTTGGCTTTTCTGGAGACAGTTCAATGTGAAAGTATGTAAATTTGATTTTAAGCATACCCCTTTTATCTGCTAATAATTTTCACTTCTTTGCCTTTTGGCATAATAAATTTGGAAGAAATATTTTGTTGCAGATCTGTCTGCAGTATTTGATATAATAAAAAGATACGGTTTGTATTTCTTCAGACACTAACTGGTAACAAAAATGACACAAGCTGAAACCATATCACATAATTTACAAAAGCCTGAAATAGAGATGCGAACTCCATTAAATTTTCAGGTTAAACTGACAACTTCCATACATGTAAATCATTTGCCTGAACTTAGCAGTGCAAAAATATGAGACAAAGATTAGTGCTGAGGATAACATGCTTCTGCAGAATTAAAAATAAAACACTTTGAGGCAACTGGGATGGAAGGTGATGTAGAATTATTTCTACTGAGCATCAGTATGGTTATGAGGACATTCCACTCCACTATTTCAGTTGAGTAAAAAAAAAACCACTCAAGAAGTTTGTTATTTAAAGTAAGTGTTGCTTAATTTTTACATCTTATAAGTTTCTCAAAAAGTTGCTGGGCCTTTCAATGAATACTGTCAGTGTTGCCACAAGTTTCCCCAAGTGAAATTCCCTGATTTCCAAACAAGTTTAAGCATTTTTTCCTGACAAATTTTGATATCTCAAGGGTAAGTTAAGCTGTGAATTGACAATGTCTTTGCAGCTATGGTACAAGAAACAATAGTGCAAACGAGGAAATACCTTAAAAAAAACTTGCAAACAGATGGGCTATCTTGATGTGAGAAAAATCTTAAAGTACTAATATCAACTTCTTTTGTAATGAACTGTTTTTAGATGGAGAAAGCAAGCCAAATGGTATGTGTTTCAAGACCACTGATATTTTATTTCAATAAAACAAAACGCATTTGATAACAAAAATATGCATTTCCTTGGAGTTGCTAGACAGATTTAAAATACCTTCACTGTTTTGAGAAATAACCTCAGAAAAAGTAGGCTTCCTTAACCCTTTCAGACCTGGTCACAATTGTGTACATAAAGTTTGTTCACTAATATTTCACTGACAAGAAATGTCAGGTGCATCAAAACTCACTGTACACATTTGTGTAGGTTTATTTTTAGCCATGCTCCAGCAGCTGCTGCTCTCTTGTGAGCAGTCTGTGAACCATGTAGTAAAATATACTCTCTGGTGTTGTCTCTCCGTGGGAAGCTATTACTCATTGACTTTATTGCTCTAATAGTCACACTGTGGGTTGTTAATGTTTTGTGTGGTTTCCTTCTTTTGGAAACATTGGACATTCTTTCAGTGGAATTTTCACCAATTTCTTTCAGTTCATATTTGTGTTATTTAACAGGTAAGTTTAATGTACACATTTGTGTACAACAGGTGCTTAATAGTGCGAAATAGGAAACATAACTAAAAATTTGTTTCAGCTTTATTTGCATGGCTATGTTAGTTATGTGTGGTACTTTTTTCAGTACCAGCAGCAAGGAGGAGAATAACTGACCAGTACACATGATTTTATTTTATATTTCTGGCTTTTGACTTACAAATATGGATAAGGAATATCTTTTTGTGGAGAAAGATTGGGACTTGATTATGGACATAATTGAAAATGGTGATGTTTCTGACATTAGTTTGAGTGGAGATGAGGATGACAGTGTACCACTTATTGAAAGGCAAGCTCCACAAATAGTGAAACGTGTTGGAGCAGATAAAGTGGGCGTGAATGATGTGTGTACAGACACAGCAGACAACTCCTAAAGAACTAGAGGTGCTATTTGGTTTGCATATATTGACTGGCACTTTGAAATTTCCCAGGTTATGAATGTATTTGGATACAAGCCTGAAGGTAAATGTGTTTTGGGCAAACATGTCAAGAGACAGATTTTTAGAATTATGAACAGATTTACACTTGAACAATCTGGAGAAGCCACCTGAAAATAAAGATAAATTTTACAAAGTCAGGCCAGTTTGCACAACCATTCAAAAATGCTGCAGTGAACTTCCTATAGAAGAGAATGTTTGTGTGGATGAAGGAATTATTCCTTTCAGTGGGAAGTTTTCTGCAAAGCAGTATGTCAAGGCGAAACCAAGTCCATGGGGAATCAAAATCTTCATGTTGTGTGGAAAGATTGGCATAGTGCACGATTTCCTTTTGTATCAGGGTGCTAAAACTGAACTAAATACCTTATGCTGTAAAAAATTTGGGTTAGGGCCTGCTGTTGTTTTAGGATTTTCTGTTCCACTGTCAAAAGATAAAGGTCATAAATTATACTTTGACAACTTTTTTTCATCTTATCTGTTTCAAGTTCTGAAATCTCAAGGCATCAATGCAGCAGGTACTGTCTGTCAAAACAGATTTGGAAAGAACTTGCCTTTTGCAGATGATAAAACAATAATGAAACAAACCCCAGAGGTTACTGTGAAGAAATCACTAGTGCTGATGACATTACCATGTGTAAGTGGTTAGACAGTAGGCCAGTTGTATTGTGTTCAAACTTTGTTGGTAAAGGCTCAGTGGATAAAGTTGAGTGTTGGGACAAAAAGCACCATAAATATGTGAAAGTAGAAATACCTGAAATAGTGAGAGGATATAATCATGCAATGGGTGGTGTGGAATCTATTTGATCAATTGATAAGCTACTACAGAGTTTTCATCAGATCTCGAAAATGGCGTTTGTGTATGATTTTTCTTGTTGACTTTGCCATCGTGCAAAGTTGGTTGGAATACAGATGAGATGCAGACAACCTGTCTATCCCAAAGAATAAGCAAATGGACCTTCTTTCCTTTCGTATCAGGGTAGCAGGTGGATTGATACTGTGCCAAAAGAAAGTGACTGAAAAGAAGAGGGGCATCCGTATGATGGACTGGCTTCAGACATGTCATACCAAGAAACAGAGAATTACAACCAGCTACAGAGATACAGTTTGATTCCATTGACCATTTGCCTATGTAGGAGCTCCAAGTTGCTGCAAATTTCCAAAATGTACAGGGCGTTCAAGAATTCAGTGCAGAAAATGTAAAGTACATTTGTCTCCAAAAGGACAGAAATTGTTTTTTGTTTCATATTAAACCTTAAAATCAGTTGTTGACCATTGTTGTTTAAATAAGAATGTAATTTGGAATCATTTTTATTGTTTCTTCTGTTTTAAAGCGAAATAGAGTGGCATAATTGATCCGTACTGTTAACCTCTTTAATGTATGACGTGAAGCTCGAGACCTGATGAACACATTTGTGTACATTAAATATCTAGAAAACTGGAGATCATATGAAATTTTTTCTTTGAAAATGTCAGGAGACTCACCTGAATATAAAAATGTCAGATTTTTTTTACAAGTAAATAAAAAATTGGGTCTGAAAGGTTTAAAGAAGTGTATAAGCCGGGGAAGAATTGTGTAAACCAGCACTGTAGGTGACTACTAATAAAATGTTGATTTTACTATGTTATTGTCGGTTATCCACCGTTATATCTATTATTTTATTGGTACTTGGGGCTTTTTCTTCTGAGAAGGAGGAGTACACAGTGTACAAACCACTAGCAACTGACGTAATTTTCTTCTTCTTATCATTCATACTTTTCTAACATATAAACTACTTTTTAAGTGCTAAAATGTACCAGAACAAGTAAAATATCTATAAAACACCACACTGCAGCATGCTTGTGGTGACAGTCACAATTTCTGAAATCCATTGCCTGTGGCCTGCTGAGGAGCACTGCATTCCGGGGTCCATGGATAAACCATGAAAATCTGCTGCATTAAACCACACACATAGACACAGTCTGTGAGCAGATCAATGAGACTAGATCCGACGGGCAGGGCCTGCACATTAGTGGGTACTAAACAGCTTCAGATCGGCAGGCCCGATCCATTACAGATACTCACAGAAACAGCCTGCGGTTTTGTCCCGTCCAAGAAATCCATTCATGTAGCCAGCTATTGACGAACCACACACAGCATGTTGATGAAATTTGTTCAAATACTCTGAGAATCAATAATAATGAGGATAGGTAGCAACTCGCCTTAAAGATGGTTGCTGAGCCGTAGACAGGCATGTAGAACGACAATCATACTATCACAACTAAATTTTCAGCCATAGCTTTTGTCAGAAAACGAAAGCGCGCGCACGCACGCACACACACACACACACACACACACACACACACACACACACAAAAAAAATCGCTCACGCAACTCGTGTGCACATGACGCTGTCTCCAGCTGCTGCATCTCTGAGAATCAGATCCAAACAAACCACTACTCCTGCCTGCCTGCCTGCCTCTCATAGGCAGCTTCTAGGCTAGCAGCAAGAAGTGGTGGCAGCATTGACCGCAAGATGAAAGGAAGGGGAGAAGCAGCAGTAATGAGGGAGCAGGGAAGCAGTGCACATACTCAGCTGCATTCAGTCAGTGACAATGCATGATACCTTAGTAAAAAAATCATTTCATCCACTGAAATATAAAAATGATTTTTTCCAGTGTTTCTTACATTTTCAAATTTCTGTTATGCTTGAAATTCCCTGATTTCCAGAATCTGTGGCAACTCTCACTGTATACAGTGAGGTGACAGGTGACAAGTGTCCTGGGATAGGGACACACACACACACACACACACACACACACACACACGGCATACACAAGGTGTAAAAGGGCAGTGCATGGGGGGGGGGCTGTCATTTGTACTAAGGTGTTAAGGTTTCTGACATGATTATGGCCTCACAATGGGAATTAACATATTTCAAATGTGGAATGGTTGTTGGATCTAGACGAAAGGCACATTCCATTTTGGAAATCATTAGGGACTTCAGTATTCAAGACAGTGTCAAGAGTGGTTGAGAATACCAGATTTTAGGCATTACCTCACAATGCAGTGGCCTTCACTTAATGACAGAGAACAGTGACATTTGTGGTGAGTTGTTAGTGTTAACAGACAAGCAACACAGCACGAAATAACTGCCAGAATAAGTCTGGGACATTCAACGAACATATCCGTTAAGACACTGTGATGAAACTTGATGTGAATGGGCTATGGCAGTAGACAGCCAGTGTGAGTGCCTTTTGTAATGGCCTGCAACACCTCTCCTGGGCTCATGACCATATTAGTTCAGGCCCTAGACTGGGAAACCGTGGTCTGGTCAGGTGAGTCCCGATCTCAGTTGGTAAGAGGTGATGGTAAGGGTTCAAGTGTGGTGCAGATCCCAAGAAGCCATGGATCCAAGTTGTCAACAAGGCACTGTGCAAGCTGATTTTGGCTCCACAATGGTGTGGGCTATGTTTACATGGAATGCAGTGGGACCTCTGCTCCAACTGAGCCGATCATAGACTGGAAATGGTTATGTTTGGCTACTCGTGGAGGCCATTTGCAGCCACGCATGTGCTTCAAGTGCCCATGACAGTGCACCATGTCACCAGACCACAATTGTTCTCCACTGATTTGAACAACATTCTGGACAATTCAAGTGAATGATTTGGCCACGCTGATCACACAATATGAATCCCATCGAACATTTATGAGACAAAATCAAGAGGTCAGGTTGGGTACAAAATCCTGCACCAGTAACACTTTTCACAATTATGGACAGCTGTATTTTTCTTCGCCATAAAGAAGAAATATGACAGCGTTTAACAATACTGATTCAGTGACTACCTGAAAACGCTCTTCCATGATTTGTGCGTAGTAGTTACACCATTACAGTTATGACAAAGAGAATTTGGGGAATTGATAAGAAAATTTACTTTACTGTGAGTTTTTCAGCTGCGTTGATGGGTTCCTTACACCAGTTGCAAAGTTTTTGTTTTTCCTGTAGTAATATATTTAATGTCAAAATAAATAAAATTTAGCCATTCGTCTTTCCATCCTCCTGTGACTGGGGCAGTGCCTTGGGAAAAGCAGTTGTGACCGAGTGGTGGTGGTTGTCACCATATACCTTAATGACAAAATGTGGGAAGGTCTAGCTACAGCTGCAGGTAACAGCTTTAGGGTTTAACCAAGCCTTGGAAACTCCAGGTTGGAATGTCAGCAACGTAAGAAAAATACAGATTGTAGCAAAGATGACATGTTGAACTGCAGACACACAATGGAAAGGCACTGGCACATTTTATTTTTGACCAAAGCCTTCTTCAGAAATCGTAAAAAAAAAAAAAAAAAAATAAATAAAAAATAAAAAAATAAAAAAAAAACCACCACACACACCCACCTCATGCACACATGACCACAAACTGACAGCCTTTATGGCTTCTGTTAAGAAGTCCTGTAATCAGAGTCTTGCAATGGCATTGAATGTATCTGGAAAATTGAGTAGAGTTTTTTTAAAGGGGCGTAACTCATCATTTCACTGATATTCAGTTTTTGTTGTTTCAGAAACCCGATAGATATGCCTATTGATTAGTTTTAAAAGGGTGTTTCTAATGCCTCACATTGAGCAAGAATCCCAGACCAAAGATTGCAGTTTTTTTAAATGGGTGTATGTCACTGACGCCTGCCTCAAAAAAAAAATCTGTAAGCAGCATTGTAAACAGCTGTTTCAGTTTCCTGCTTATTTTCTAACCTGTGATATACAGCCTTTTGTTCCATTGCTGTTCAGTTGACAATTAGTTCACATCAAACGATAAAATGAATGACATTGATAGCATGTGTAGTGGTGATTACGCTGACAAATCATGCGAAAGAAAACGTGGTGCAAATATGTCATTATAATGATATTAATGATAGGTAACTAAAGTTTTTTTTTTTTAAAATAGTAGCCTCCATCATCATAAGAACGACCATGTACTAGTTGTGTGTGCTGCAACACACACACACAAAGTTAAAGCTTTCGCAACCCACGGTTGCTTCATCAGGAAGGAGAGGGAAAGACGAAAGGATGTGGGTTTTAAGGAAGAGGGTAAGGAGTCATTCCAATCCCGGGAGCGGAAAGACTTACCTTAGGGGGGAAAAAAGGACAGGTATACACGCCCCCCCCCCCCCCCACGCACGCACACACACACACACACACACACACACACACACACACACACACACACACACACACACACACACATATATATATATATATATATATATATATATATATATATATATATATATATATATATATATATATATATATATATATATATATATATTCGTAAAGGCAAAGAGTTTAGGCAGAGATGTCAGTTAAGGCGGAAGTACAGAGGCAATGATGTTGTTGAATGACAGGTGAGGTATGAGCGGTGGCAACTAGAAATTAGTGGACGTTGAGGCCTGGTGGGTAACGGGAAGAGAGGATATATGAAGGGCAAGTTCCCATCTCCGGAGTTCTGACAGGTTGGTGTTAGTGAGAAGGAACTTGCCCTTCAGTATATCCTCTCTTCCCGTTAGCCACCAGGCCTCAACCTCCGCTAATTTCAAGTTGCCACCGCTCATACCCACCTGTCATTCAACAAGATCTTTGTGCGCGCGCGCGAGTGTATGCGTGTCCTTTTTTTCCCCCTAAGGTAAGTCTTTCCGCTCCCAGGATTGGAATGACTCCTTACCCTCTCCCGTAAAACCCACATCCTTTCGTCTTTCCCTCTCCTTCCCTCTTTCCTGATGAAGCAACCGTTGGTTGCGAAAGCTTAAATTTTGTGTGTATGTTTCCGTTCTATCAACATGCCAGCGCTTTCGTTTGGTAAGTTACATCATCTTTGTTTCTAGATATATTTTTCCCACGTGGAATGTTCACTACTACGAATGTAGTGCGGGACGATACGTTGAGAATGTGGGATTCAGGGGAGGCGTGCCAGAGATAAATCCCTGCAGTCGCGCTATCCTCTGTGTTCTCGGTGGCTCAGATGGGTAGAGCGTCTGCCATGTAAGCAGGAGATCCCGGGTTCGAGTCCCGGTCGGGGCACACATTTTCATCTGTCCTCGTTGACGTATGTCAACGCCTGTAAGCAGCTAAGGATGTTAATTTCATTGTAATTTAATTCTAACAAGCTCCATGATCACTGATGGTATCTGTTCTTTTGGACATGTCCGAAAGAACAGATACCATCTTAGTATATAAAAGGCTCACCGGCTACTTGACCATCTTCTTCTTCTGTGTGAATGCACAAACAGTGCCCGAACTCTTATGGGAATCGGCAACGCGCCGCGAGTAATGAGTATAATGGGCGGGGGCACTATGAATGTAGTGCGGGACAATACGTTGAGAATGTGGGTTTCGCGGGAGGTGTGCCATAGATAAATCCCTGCAGTCGCACTATCCTCTGTGTTTTCGGTGGCTCAGATGGATAGAGCGACTGCCATGTAAGCAGGAGATCCCGGGTTCGAGTCCCGGTTGGGGCGCACATTTACAACTGTCCCCGTTGACGTATGTCAACACCTGTAAGCAGCTAAGGGTGTTCATTTCGTTGTAATATTTGTTTTCTTTGTCTTTCTTTCTTCTGTTAGATGTACAAGAAAGTGTTTGGACAATCTGGGGGGAAGACAACTGTTTGGATGTGTTTTCAAAAGTTTACAATATTCTTAGTAAGAATGCTCAGGATTTGTATCTACAAGGCTTGATTGATGTAGGTGAAGTTTAACAGAGAAGACCAGAGGGTAGAACTAATCCCAGGGTAGTGAAAAGTGCTACTTTCTCTCACCACATTCTTGTAGGAAGTGGTTGAACGAAGGTGTGCATGAAAGCTTTTCTTTCAGTTTTTTCTATGAGTGAAAAGCGAGTCAGAAGAATCAGAGATTTAAAAATGGCTGGATGTACTCCAGATGATAAAAGAGGTAGAGGTATTACCAGATGTCTTGCACCTGAAATGCACGAGGCAATTTATGATTGTATTAGATCTTTCCCATTGTATGAATTGCATTAGTCGTAGGACAAAATATACTACCTGAGCCCTCAGCTATCAATAAAAACAATGTGAAAACTGTTCAGAACGAAATATCCTGAATTAAGATCTGTCTCATACTACACATACTGGAATGATGTTAACAAGATTTTTGGTTACAGATTTGGTAGGCCTCAAATATATGTATGTTGTACCTGTGATGAACTTAACCAGAAAGTTAAAGCCCCTCATCTTAATGAGGTTGCTAAAAGAACAGCTACAGCCAAACTATTAATAAATAAACACCGGAGTAGGAAGTTTTATTCTGCTCTAAAGCATGAATTACCTGTAGAGGGGCAAAAAGAAAGCCATGTTCTGTCCATCGCAATTGACTACAAGCAGAATATAACCCTACCAAAGATTCCAGCTCAGGAGCTTTTCTATTTAAGACAACTAACTGTTAGTAAATTCTGCATCAGTAACATTAAAGAAAAGAACAGTATGTTGTACATTTACCATGAAGGGAACGGCAGAAAATCCCCTGATGAGGTCTGTTCTTTTTTATCAGATTTTATAAAAGATTTAAGAAAATACAATTTTTCCCTGTGACGTCATAGTTTTTTACCTTGTGAATCGTCGCAAAAATCTCAAAAAAAATTGATAGAATCTATTCAGTGCACGAGGTTGCTCGTCATATTATAGTACATTCTGTACCAGGAAAGTTTGTGGTGAAAGGAGTGGCAACCACAGAAATTCTGGATTTCAAAAACTGGTGGCCATTGCACTACAAAAAGTATGCTATCTCTGAAGAGACTAAAAGCAAACCCAGAAATAAAAGAATAAAGTTTTCAATTAGTGCTCTTTATCACTTTGTCTATTCCCATGAAAGAAAGGATTACATTAAGGGGTATTTGACAATGAATGGTCTGGTCTGCCACACTTTCTTCATGGCTCTCAGTTCAATGACACCTGCTCCGCCATCACCTCCATCGTACTCTTCTAGGAAAGTTCCCATCAAAAGAGCAAAGACTGAAGACCTGAAGAAAATCGAACCCTACATTCTTCAAGAGCACAAGTATTTCTACATAGAACTATTTTCTTGGCCAACTGAAGCTGAAAATTCCACAGAATAAGAAGAATGCATTTTACGTAATCTAGTTGATGACAATACTGGTGTTATATTTTTTTAGTAATTATTGTGATTTGTATCATAAACCATTGCTCTTAATAGTATTTTGTATACATTTGTAAAATAAACAAAATTAAAAAGAAAAGTTTGCTTAATTCTGACATGAGTTTTTTAATTTAGGATGTATTTTTTTAAAAGAACGTAAATCAATGTTTATAGTTCAATTACACACAGCATAATTACTTAAGGTGAAAATCCTTCTCACATAAACTCAGATATTACTGTATTAATCACATAAAACCACTAAAAAGCATCTATGTTTTGTGGTTTGGAGTTGACACAGTTTTTTGTGTGTCCTGAAAAATTTACTCGGCATGAGATAAGCCCTTTTAAAAAAAACTCGATTCAATTGGAGTTTTTCAGCACAATGGTTGTCTTGTGTGGGGATGAACAGCAACAGTACCTACAGAGAAGGCTCTCTATTGGAATATGTTACTCTAATTTACTAAAATAGGCACAGAAAACGTAAAAGCATCATCATAGTGTACAGTGTCTACTAAGCACAGTTGTCAATAGATACTTTCTTTCTTCTGCATGTGTGTCCTGTGGAAGCATTTGTCAATTCTATTTTATAGCAGGGCCAGGTTGACACTTGTACTTTCTCAATAACCTCATAAAGAATATTGAGAGCTGTAGTGGGCTCTCGGTTATGTTAGTGCCTTTTATTGATCAAAAGCAGCTGTTGTGGTCTCAAGTATGACAGAAACGCTGAAGCTGTAGCACTATTGCCTTTCAAATTGGTGCCTGTTACCTGCGGCCAATTGAGGAGATATCTGTCATTGCATTTTTCGACCGGAAGCTGAATGGGGCTGAGCTGACAAGACAAGTATTTGCCCTGTCACTGAAGTTAGTTTGGTTGGCATGTGACTAACTCTGCTGCCTGTTTGCTGCTGCTCTCGGGTACCTCCTGCACTGGATCACCACCAGCTGTTAGCTGGTTGCACTAAACGGTGTAACTGGCTTACACTGGAAATTGGTGCCATGATTTGCCTTTTGCCTGCCCAGGCCTGACATAGTTCCTTCTGCTGGTGACTCTGGCATTGGCTGCCCCTTACTGAGCTAGCAAGTGCTGCTGTCCAAGTCCATTCCAAGCCATTGACCATAGCAAGGTGATGCCTTCAACTGCCACATGGCTTATAATAAATAAATTGGTTATTGCTCTATCATTGCTTCTACGACTGTACAACAGTGGTACATGAGACATTCATATGTGTAATTTTTATTATTGACAATTTGTGACTCACTCATCTCATGAAATACACAAACTTTTTGAATGCATCAATTTTTTTCCAGTTATAACTGTGCCCTGTGTCATCTTATACAATGAAGTGTGATGCTGACCAAATATATTTGTTTTAACAGTAGTGAAAACTCGTGTCCTACTGCAAGAACCATCACCCTTTCCAATTCTATCAATCCCTCGCCCTCACCAATCTTTCACAATCGCCCAGTCCAAGTTGAAACCATACTGGACAGCTTTTGCTCCTTTCACAAGATCCTTTTACTCTGTAACTATAACTCCCTGAATGCTATCATTGCCCTTCAACAATTGGAATTGCATTCCCAACACCCTCTGACGAATCTGTCTCAGCTACTCCTGTCTTATGCCCAAATGGGATTACGTTTAGCCAATAAAGAGCCTACCACTTTGATTCAAACTGCCCCCCCCCCCCTTACCCCCAGTCAACCCCTCATGGCTCCTCCATCATGCATTGCTGAGTTACTTCACCTTCTACATCCCCAAAATCTGCCTCCACCCTCCATGAAACATACTGTTCATGGACATTTGTAACATTGTCAAACCTTCTGACCCCTGCATAAGTCTCATTCTTTTCTTTACTCTTTCTCTGCAGTGGTACCTCCCTCCAACTGTGATCCTCCTCCCCTTCAACCAATCAT
The DNA here is from genome assembly GCF_023864345.2 of Schistocerca serialis cubense. NCBI lineage: Eukaryota > Metazoa > Arthropoda > Insecta > Orthoptera > Acrididae > Schistocerca > Schistocerca serialis. The sequence continues at coordinate 406,946,354 of NC_064645.1, forward strand.
CCACTAGTAATCTTCAAGAACTCTCATGTCTAACCTGGCCTTACTTTCGTCCTTAAATCCATGCTCCATAAGTCCAACATTACTGCTAAGGAATACACAGCTATCTGCAATCTGAAAACCAGTCTGGACCTTATTGTTCATGCTGTGGATAAAGGTACTAGCTGCCACTGTCCGTGGGCATCAGTGTGCTGGAATCCCCAGATGGTGAATCCCACTTGTTCATGATTTGTAGTGACTATGTGGCTGACTGTCTTTGCAAAGTTTCAGGCACTTCTGCAGATAAACCTTATGGCTTTGATCCCATTCCAGAAGTCCAATATGAACTCCATCACCTCCTCATGACTTAAGTTTGTCTCAAAAACTGGCACCTAAATCCACCTCTCTTCTCACGCCACCAACCTTCCACTCTTCCTCCACAAACCCAACCCCATGGGTCTACCTACTTGGCATTCCATTGTGGCTGGTTACAATACTACACAGAGCGATTCTCTCCCATTGTGGACCACTGCCTCCAAACTAGTGTCTGTAAGCTCCCATTCTACGTATGAGGTGCCACTCATTTCTTTCACCATCACCTCAAGAGTTCCTGTTCCAGCTGACTTGTTGGTCACTGGATACAAAGTCCTTGTACGCTGACATCTGCCATGCCCATAGTCTTTTGACCACGGAACACTACTTTCCCCAGAGTTATAGATACCAAAGTAACCATCTCCTTACTAATCCTCATATTCAGCCACAGTTAATTCACTTTTCAGTGCCAAATCTATAAACAAGTCCGTAGTACGTACTCGCATGGCACCATCCTATGCCAGTGTATTTACAAGTCATGTGAATAAATCCTTCCTAACCAGTCAACATGTAAAACTCCTTGTCTGATTCAGATTCGTTGATGACATTTTCATGATCTGGACTTTTGGCAAGGACAACTTTAGCTCCATAGCTATCAACACCTATTTCCAAATCAACCACCTTCCTAGGTGCACCTCTCAGGTGGCTGTATGTCGTTTCAATAGTGGGCACAAACCACCTACAGTACCTCTACTCTGATATCTGTCACTAATTTCATGTCAAAAAGTTTCTACCTTACAGCCTTGCCACCTGGTGGACATTGCACCTTCAGTGGAAAACCAGTTTTGTCGAAATTGCTGACAACATTAACAGAGCCTGTATTGACACACAGTATCCTATCCATTTCGTCCATAAGCAAATCCCTTGTGTCATTTTCTCCTCTTACACCAGTAAACTTTATAACAAGACCAGTACTGCTTTGATCACCCTGGCCTCAACCACATCCTTCACCAGGGCTTCGACTACCTCTAGTTGTGGACAGCATATACCTCATTGCAGGGCTTATCACCCAAAGTTGTGTTGCACTGCACACCCAATGCACAGATTATTCTTGTCCATCCCTATTCCAGTCCTGCAGGACATGGGCCACTCGTTCCCATATAGGTGACGTAGGTGGAAGACTTGTCTCATACACCCATCCACCACCTCCTCCCATGGTCTAGTCACAGGCATGTCCTATCCAATAAAAGGCAGTTCCAAATGTGAAAGCAGCAGTGTTAATATCAGCTGTGCTGTAATTACTAAGCATTGTATGTGGCCACCACAGGTAACTGTCTAATCGCATGGATGGTCATTTCCAAACTGATGCTAACCGTGAACTTGACCGTCTAGCTGGTGACGAAGCTGTGAACCACGATACAGATTACTTTTAACAGCTGCTTTACTATGTGTGCCCTTTGGATAGTCCCTTCCAGTGCAAGTTTCTCTAAACTACACAAGTTGCGGTCCTCTCTCCAGCATATAATGCATTCTCATAACCCCCTGGGCTTATATCGGCTCTTCCCTTTACTCTCCTGTCACTGTCCACACCATTCCTTCCTGTGCAGACTGTGTGCTAACTTCTCCTGCTGATCTGCCTCTCCCCCTACTCAATGTGGACCGTCTCCCCTCCCTGTCTCCATTTCCAACTTCTTTTCCCCTTTCCCCTCTTGGAACTTGTTTTGTCTAGTTGTGAACCCACTGAGTCATTCACCTTTCCTGCTCCTGCCTCTCACTATCCTGCTACCCTCTTCTTGCCTCATTTGTGCCCTGCCCCAAATCCTTGAGCACATGCAGCTGTTCTCTTAATAATGCATTGCCACAGTAATGTTTGTGTGCGTGTGTGTGTTCACTTCCTGCCAGTAAAAGAGCCAGGGGACAAAAGCTAGTTATACTGAGTTCTGTTACTGTTATACTGTAAAGGTGGGTGGTTGCCTTTCCTTTATTTTATAACTAATGTTCATTTAGCCTATATACTATAGTAAGGTATTTAGTATTGGAGTACAATGGCCCAGAGGAAGAGTTGGAGCCTACATATGTGGACACAAATGACTGGTCTACTGGAACCTCGCAGTTCTTTGCACCTATATTGTCTTTCACAATTACAGAACTTGTGAGCCTGTTCCATTGACTCAGAAAATTGAGCTCATTTTGTTTTCACATAGGCAAGGACAGTCCAGATACATATTTTTTCTTAAAAATCCCTGGTAAAATATTACTTTTAAATGTAAAAGAAGGATACTGAATATCAAAGTTTTATTGAGTTATGGGAGAAGAGTGACAAGTAGGGAAAAAGTCTTCTTATTAATAATTTTGGAAAAACATTCACTGGTAGAAACACATGAGAAGCCACTCAGCTTCATGTTCCAGGGAATGCTGCACATGGGAATTGGACGTGAATGCAGGGGAGGTGCAGCCGCATTCACAACTAGCATTGTTTGTGATGAAAGCAAGAACAGTATGACACTGTGACAGTAATAATTCAGTAGAGCACTCTGTATGTTGCATAATGAATGGGACAGTGTGATTTGTGTGAAATGTTCAGTCTATCAACATACAGTGAAGTCATTTTAAGCTTAGACAATGCACACATTGTTACTTTATTAGCAGAAGAAATGGCCTGTCAAATTTGTTTATGCAGCAGCGCATTTGGAGATGTAACTGCTATTGCAAGAGGAAAAAACATTGTGGATCTGCGATGTAGTGGTTGCCCAGGGTCAACACCAGATGATGCCCACTACTTACGAATTGTAGCTCACAGATAACCCATGAATATGGAAAAGCTGTGCACTGTCTTTTTGTAGGCAGCTGGGAGTGCATTTCAATCTAGACAGTAAAACAAAAAAGTCGATAAACAAACACCTAGAATGGAACCTTGCTCAAAAGCTTTGCAGTCTCTTTGCAAGAATTAACTGGTGAAATTGTAAATGAAAAATCATTAAGTGGTTCTCTGCTAATGGGCTCTCATTAAACTTTGACAAAACACAGTATATACAGTTCCACATGCCGGGCGCGGTGGTCTCGCGGTTGAGGCGCTCAGTCTGGAACTGCGCGACTGCTACGGTCGCAGGTTCGAATCCTGCCTCGGGCATGGATGTGTGTGATGTCTTAGGTTTAATTAGTTCTAAGTTCTAGGGGACTGATGACCATAGATGTTAAGTCCCATAGTGCTCAGAGCCATTTGAACCAAAGTTCCACACAGTAAATAGAATGAAACCATTAATAAATATAGACTTTGATCAGAAATCGGTAGATAAGGTAGAATATTCAAAACTTCTAGATGTATGCATTGATGAGGGGTTGAACTGGAAAAAACACACTGAGGATCTGCTGAAACGTTTGAGTTCAGCTACTTATGCTATTAGGGTCATTGCAAATTTTGGCGATATACATCTCAGTAAATTAGCTTACCACATCCATTTTAGTTCTCTGCTTTCGTATGGCATCATATTCTGGGGTAAGTCTTCATTGAGTAAAAGAGTGTTCATTGCACAAAAGCGTGTAATCAGAATAAGATCATACTGCAGGCACTTATTTAAAGAGCTAGAGATCTTCACTGTAGCCTCACACTATATATATTAACTTATGGAATTTGTTATTAACAATCCGAACAAATTCAAAAGTAATAGCAGTGTACATGGCTACAACACTAGGAGAAAGGATGATCTTCACTACTCAAGGTTAACTCTAACTGTGGCTCAGAAGGGGGTAAATTATGCTGCCACAAAAGTCTTTGGTCACTTACCTAATAGCATCAAAAGTCTGACAGATAGCCATATAGCGTTTTAAAAAAATTAAAAGAATTTCTTAATGGCAACTCCTACTCATTAGATGAATTTTTGGATATAGTAAGTGGGTAATTTCCCCAACCCCCACCAAAAAATGTTAAGTGTCATGTAATATTTTTGGAATGTAATATCTTGTATAGACACCTTTTATTAACCTGACACGTTCCACATCATTACGATGGAACAAGTACTAATCTAATCTAATCGGAAGTAGCAGTTTGTCTGATGCCTGATAATCATATAAGATTGTGGAGGCGGCCAAATTCCAGCACACATCTCAAACATATAGTCCTTCAGTTTCGCCAAGGAGATGGGTCAGTCATGTTATGGGCCGGTCTCTTCTATGAATGTCGGACACCATTCATCACCATAGAGGGTAATCTGAGGGCTGTGCAGTATCAGGACAGGAACCTGAAACCCATTAGGCATCTTTACCATTGGGTGAGCCAAGGGTAGGAGTGGTGGTAGTCATAAGAGTCACGGCGTCTCCCCCTCCCCCTTTTCCGTATAAAGGTAAAAGCATCTATAATTTAACACATGTAAGTTCTCAAATTTATAAACTAACTTCCAGAGAATAAAGTAGCTTAAAAAAACTAAGTTTTATAAACGACAAAGAATTCTAGAAATTAGAAGTTACAGGGACTTTTCAATTTCTGTATTTCTCTAAAGTATGATTTCTTGAAAGTTATGCTACAGAAAATTACTAAACACGACGTAAGGAAATTATCATGATTATTACTTTTCTTCATACAGGGTGTATAGGCTCCATTTTTTTTTCATCCGGTTGAAAACTGCGAAAAACCAGGGAATTTTTCGCTTTTTAAGTTAAATTTTTGTAGTTTTGACTCTTAGGAACTGACACTCTAACAAAGAATTTTACTTTAGTCCGTTACTGCAATATAACACTGCAGGAATAAAACAAAAACAACGAAAAAAATAAATCAAACTTAAGTTGCAGAGAAAATGCCCCATTTACAGCAATAAAACACAGTGCACACACAAGCGTTTGCCAACAGCAAAATGTGCCGAACGCTGTAAGACGAAGACTATGCAATACTTAATAACAAGAAACTGCATCCGATGAGCGTGACATAACGTTCAACATTACGTTCGTTTAAGAAGTTGCCAGCGGGCTTATGCGCATGCGCAAAAAAGGCTTTGATTAATCGTTTCCGCACAGGTAGTCAATTTATTTGAAACACTATTGGCCAGTGTTAACACTATGCGGAATTTCAACTGCACGTTGTTCTCTTTGGGACGTAATGGCATTATGTCAGTGAAGAACTAAACATGAGATAACACAGTACTGGTACTTCAAGAAAGTTTGCATTCCGAAAACCGCATTGAAAAGTTTAATAACAGCGTGGGACCTAGTTCTTTATGAATCCGGACATACGAATGTGCTCTTTAAGTCGAATTATGGATTTTAGTATGTTTTACGAAATTCGGATGCTCTTGGAGTATCTCCTGATGGCCGGTTTCGTTTATGACGTAATGTTATATCTCTTAATGTCATATACATACGAAAATACGGGCTACCTGCGTCATCGTAGCTGCGCAGGCACAGTAACGCCGTTTTCTGGTGCTCTCTGACAACTGCTGAAATGAATTCTAACAAGTCGCGGGAAAATATTGCAATAGGTCGTTTGAAAAGCGTTTGCATTTCATTTACGTTACGTGTGCGAATGTGCTTTGAATTTCTTAAACCACAGTGTTTGATTCTCATTTAAACCTCGACACTTTGAGGTCCAGGCACTTAGAAGAATTTCGAGCCCAGAAGACCAGACATTTACGTCATTACTTAAAATTTTACTAGCACATTTGTGTGATGTATCGAGGTGTAACACATGCAAAAAAAAAAAAGACAAATATTATGTGTGGAAACTTGGCTTTTCTTGCAGCTACACTATGGATGTTAATTTAAACCATGAACTTTTCCTATTTGTGTTTTCGCGTTACTTAACAGTGATGTTACTATGTGTCCTTTGATCTGAATCACTGCTTTTACGTGCGACACGTCTTCCGAAAGACGAAAACCGAATTTCGGAAACCGTTTTTCGCTGTCGTGTTTCATATTAAAGGTCTAAAGCGGATTTGCTAGCCCAGTTAACTACGGCGCCTGGAAAATAGCAGATATACTTTGATTTATTCAGCACAATCGCTATTTATCTACGGTTAGACGAGGTGTAAATAGCTTCACTGTAGAAAAAGCCAGTACTTCAATATTAGTCGAAATTTTTAAAAACAAGACGAAACCTGACAGTCCAAGCAAGTTTCAATACCGGCTGCGTACACATGGCAGCGAAAATCGATTGCGAAACTGGTAAACCGGCAACCAGAAGCAGATTGCCAGAATCGATTTTGAAATGTCTACATGACCACTCAGAAGCGGTATTGGGAGATCAGTTTACGAAATCCGGTTTTGGAAGCCCCATGTAAACGCGATGAATATCTGCTGTCATCGGCTGGCGAGATCACGTGACATGAGATATGATTGGCTTACAAAAGCGCACCGCGATCTCGATTTCAATGTTTCGGAAAACTTTTGTGTTTGTTGGAATTCGACTATATACTTTAGTAATACAAAAATATGTAGCGTACATGTTGCTGCAGATCGAAGATCTTTGATCTTTCTGGAAACGTTAGGTTCGTTTGAGCAGTTGCCAGACAACAGGCTGTACTGCGCAAGCGGTAGCCACGATGACGAAGACAGCTCGTGCTTGGTGCTTGCTCTGCTTATACGCTTTTCGTCGCATTTCTGTGTGGAATTTCGTGCATGGTGGGGCATCACGTGACCATGTGCAGCCCTACGGCATGTTATTGAGAGGACCTAGGGAGTTGTACCAGGAGCAATTGTTTTATCAATTCTACACAGATAAGAAATGCAAATAAGGAAGCAGTTCTTGGCGTATTATTCATTTCAAAACTAGACTCCACAGCTCAAAGTACCATAACATTCTGCTATCTGGTAACTTAGATTTTTTTTTTAATTCATACTCTGCAATATTGTTTTGTAGCCAACAGTGCGGAATAAACACTTCATTTCAAATAAACTAACTGCCTCAGCGGAAAAAATTAATAGAAGCAAATTTCTCTACAAAACTGACAGAAATAGCTTCATTAAGACATTAATGGCTGATTGCTAATAACGTGGAAATAATATAAAAACAGAAAATTGAGACTACTAACTTATTTTAGTCTTTCTTAGCGACAGCCGCTGACATTGCACAATCCCCGCCCATTTACCCCCTCCACACCGACCAAGTGCACGTGTAAAGTCTATGTCCACGCCGTGTGGCGCACAGATATGTTCGTCACTTTTTAAACGTGATCTTTCCAAAACACCTTTTTTCTGAGGTCCTTTCCTAAAGTGGCGGGAGGTTCTACGCTGGTGTATAAAACCTTAACCATTCAAAGTATTGATAAGTTTTAGGATCCCGAGGGAAAGTATACTGTCACTTAACACGGAAAATTGTATTTTCACCCGGAAGAAAGTGTACTTTTAACCGGGAAATACCCCGGAATTTTCTTCCTTGTCCTCGTATACACTCAGTCATAACAAAATCGTACGTACATATGGCCACATTGAAAGTGGAGACCGAAATATACTGACTCCGACTCCCCCTCCAGGCCACACACTAGGAATGGAACAATCCTGACTAGCTTGCAAATGAGGATCCAACCATGTTCAAAGCACAGGGTTTAGCAAAATGATACTCAATGTTAGCAACAGATATCGTTTTCACAGATGTGCTGTTTCAGACTGACTGTATGTTCGCTTATTGTTCTTAATTCACAGTGAAGTTATGCTTTTTTTAGTTTTCTCCTACAGTTGATCCTAAGCCTACACACATTAATAGGTATGCAGATTGTGGAATCCCAGCTGCCTCCAAAAACACAGTGTACATCATTTTCGCATTCTTCATGTTATCTGAGGGCTACAATTTGTAGGTAGTGAGTGATCATCATCTTGTGTTGACCACTATGTAGCAGACCTACGATGTTTTTTCTCCTCCAATAGTTATTAAATCTGGGTAAAACAAGTTACCTACAATACAAACGATTCTTTTTTGGAAAACTAAATTCTACTCTTACCGGCCACAATACCAGAGAGCTTTGCAACGTGAACACTTTTTAGCAGCACGTTCTCCACATTCGGCACATGTTGGTGCAGTACCAGCGAGTTTCTCAAGTGTTTCTGGATCGTAGGCAGAACTAAGCCTACAGAAAAATTTCATTAGGTCAGTAATTCATTTATCCTGAGAATGTTGTCTATAATGTTAATCTTACCTCTTAGCAATTTCAGCCATATCACCTTGCTTGCAGTGAAATAGAACTTTAACTTGTCTTTGAGCTATTCTTTTCCATTGAGTTTCACTTCTTCTCAGTAAAGATTCTCTGATCTGGTATGATGGGAAATAATCAGACAGCATAGGAAGGCATACAAGACCACTAAACTCCACTGATGTGCATTCTTACCTGTGGCAGAACTTCTAATATTAGTGGTTTTTTGCCAGTGGGGGAAACCTGTGATACTGCAATATGACTCAGCCAATATTGTAGCTCTGAGAGAGGTGACAGCTGATCAACCAAGACATCGTGTAGATAACCTTGAAGCTTAAAGAGAAAATAAAATGTTTCAAGATAGCAATGAATTCTGAATAAATGGACTGTTATAGGTCATAATCATCTTCATCGTGTAAACATAAACCAACCACTGATTATAAGATTTGATGTTATTTAGGTTAGACCTTTTATGCTTTTTCTGTACAGCACTAATTTGATTAGTTTAATACTGTGATGAGATGTCTGTAGCAGTTTTTGGCGTGGCCAGTAACAATTTGTCACAAAGCATTGTGATGGCAAAACATACACTACTGGCCATTAAAATTGCTACACCAAGAAGAAATGCAGATGATAAACGGGTATTCATTGGACAAATATATTATACTAGAACTGGCATGTGATTACATTTTCACGCAATTTGGGTGCATAGATCCTGAGAAATCTGTACCCATAACAACCACCTCTGGCCATAATAACGGCCTTGATACGCCTGGGCATTGAGTAACACAGAGCTTGGATGGCTTGTACAGGTACAGCTGCCCATGCAGCTTCAACACGATACCACAGTTCATCAAGAGTAGTGACTGGCGTGTTGTGACGAGCGCCAGTTGCTCGGCCACCATTGACCAGACGTTTTCAATTGGTGAGAGATCAGGAGAATGTGCTGGCCAGGGCAACAGTCGAACATTCTATGTATCCAGAAAGGCCCGTACAGGACCTGCAACATGTGGTCGTGCATTGTTGTTGTTGTTGTTGTTGTTGTTGTTGTTGTTGTTGTGGTGGTCTTCAGTCCTGAGACTGGTTTGATGCAGCTCTCCATGCTACTCTATCCTGTGCAAGCTTCATCTCCCAGTACCTACTGCAGCCTACATCCTTCTGAATCTGCTTGGTGTATTCATCTCTTGGTCTCCCTTTACGATTTTTACTCTCCACGCTGCCCTCCAGTACTAAATTGGTGATCCCTTGATGCCTCAGAACATGTCCTACCAACCGATCCCTTCTTCTAGTCAAGTTGTGCCATGAACTCCTCTTCTCCCCAATTCTATTCAATACCTCCTCATTAGTTATGTGATCTACCCATCTGATCCTCAGCATTCTTCTGTAGCACCACATTTCGAAAGCTTCTATTCTCTTCTTGTCTAAACTATTTATTGACCATGTTTCACTTCCATACATGTTTACACTCCATACAAATACTTTCAGAAACGACATCCTGACACTTAAATCTATACTCGATGTTAACAAATTCCTCTTCTTCAGAAACGCTTTCCTTGCCATTACCAGTCTACATTTTATATCTTCTTTACTTCGACCATCATCAGTTATTTTGCTCCCCAAATAGCAAAACTCATTTACTACTTTAAGTGTCTCAATTCCAAATCTAATTCCCTCAGCATCACCCGACTTAATTCGACTACATTCCATTATACTCATTTTGCTTTCATTGATGTTCATCTTATATCCTCCTTTCAAGACACTGTCCATTCCGTTCAACTGCTCTTCCAAGTCCCTTGTTGTCTCTGACAGAATTACAATGTCATCGGTGAACCTCAAAGTATTTACTTCTTCTCCATGGATTTTAATACCTACTCCGAACTTTTCTTTTGTTTCCTTTACTGCTTGCTCAATATACAGATTGAATAACATCGGGGAGAGGCTACAACCCTGTCTCACTCCCTTCCCAACCACTGCTTCCCTTTCATGCCCCTTGACTCTTATAACTGCTATCTGGTTTCTGTACAAACTGTAAATAGCCTTTCGCTCCCTGTATTTTACCCCTGCCACCTTCAGAATTTGAAAGAGTATTCCAGTCAACATTGTCAAAAGCTTTCTCTAAGTCTACAAATGCTAGAAACGTAGGTTTGCCTTTCCTTAATCTTTCTTCTAAGATAAGTCGTAGAGTCAGCATTGCCTCACATGTTCCAACATTTCTACGGAATCCAAACTGATCTTCCCCGAGGTCAGCTTCTACCAGTTTTTCCAGTCATCTGTAAAGAATTCGCATTAGTATTTTGCAGCTGTGACTTATTAAACTGATAGTTCGGTAATTTTCACATCTGTCAACACCTGCTGTCTTTGGGATTGGAATTATTATATTCTTCTTGAAATCTGAGGGAATTTCGCATGTCTCATACATCTTGCTCACCAGATGGTAGAGTTTTGTCCTGACTGGCTCTCCCAAGGCCGGCAGTAGTTCTAATAGAATGTTATCTACTCCTGGGGTCTTGTTTCGACTCAGGTCTTTCAGTGCTCTGTCAAACTCCTCATGCACTATCATATCTCCCATTTCATCTTCATCTACATTCTCTTCCATTTCCACAATATTGTCCTCAAGTACATTGCCCTTGTATAGACCCTCTCTATACTCCTTCCACGTTTCTGCTTTCCCTTCTTTGCTTAGAACTGGGCTTCCATCTGGGCTCTTGATATTCATGCAAGTGGTTCTCTTTTGTCCAAAGGTCTCTTTAATTTTCCTGTAGGCAGTATCTATCTTACCCTCGTGAGATAAACCTCTACATCCTTACATTTGTCCTCTAGCCACCCCTGCTTAGCCATTTTGCACTTCCTGTCGATCTCATTTTTGAGATGTTTGTATTCCTTTTTGCCTGCTTCACTTACTGCATTTTTGTGTTTTCTCCTTTCATCAATTAAAATCAGTTGGTCATGCATTATCATGCTGAAATGTACGGTTTTGCAGGGATCAAATGAAGGGTAGAGGCAAGGGTCGTAACACATCTGAAATGTAACGTCCACTGCTCAAAGTGCTGTCAATGCGAACAAGAGGTGACTGAGATGTTAACCAATGGCACCCTATACCATCACGTCGGGTGATACGCCAGTATGGCAATGACGAATACATGCTTCCAATGTGCATTCACCGTGATGTCGTCAAATACGGATGCGACCATCATGATGCTGTAAACAGCTCCTGGATTGATCCGAAAAAAAAAATGACGTTTTGCCATTCATGCACCCAGGTTCATTGTTGGGTACACCATCGCAGGCGCTCCTGTCTGTGATGCAGCATCAAGTGTAACACGCAGCCATGGTCTCCGAGCTGATAGTCCATGATGCTGCAAACATCATCGAACTGTTCGTGCAGATAGTTGTTGTCTTGCAAATGTCCCCATCTGTTGACTCACGGATCGAGACGTGGCTGCACGATACATTACAGCCATGCGGATAAGATGCCTGTCATCCCGACTGCTAGTGATACGAGGCCGTTGGGGTCCAGCAAGGCGTTCCGTATTACCCTCCTGAAGCCACCGATTCCATATTCTGCTAACAGTCATTAGATCTCGACCAACGTGAGCAGCAGTGTCGCGATACTATAAACTGCAATCGTGGTAGGCTACAATCTGACCTTTATCAAAGTCGGAAACATGATGGTACGCATTTCTCCTCCTTACGCAAGGCATCACAACAACGTTTCAACAGGCAACGCCGGTCAACTGCTGTTTATGTATGAGAAATCGGTTGGAAACTTCCCTCATGTCAGCACGTTGTAGGTGTCGCCACCGGTGCCAACTTTGTGTGAATGCTCTGAGTAGCTAATCATTTGCATATCACAGCATCTTCTTCCTGTAGCTTAAATTTCGCGTCTGTAGCATGTCATCTTCGTGGTGTAGCAGTTTTAAGGGTCAATAGCGTATATCAAGTGACAAATGTAACACACCATATAGTTGTTCAAGAAGTTTGTTGGTAAGAAGGTTAAAATTACATCAGCGTTAGTTTTTTCACTAATAAGTACATGAAAAGTTATGGTTTTGATTTTTTTAACAAATATTATAAATTACTGTAAACATAGGAAATGTAAATCTTCTAATCTGCATGTAATGAATTTTCTTGTGTCAGTAGTCTTAAAGGATTTTCGAATGACAACATTCTCCACCTTGACTGTTATGAAATGTATTTATTTATGATCACAACTTTGGCTATGGTGCCATTCTCTATGAAGTGCATCAATGCATATTCATTTCTGGTTTAGATGACATCATCTTCTTATCAATCATGTTTAAATGACTATATATGAAATGAAATATGGTTGAATATGCATTGACACATTTCAGAGAGAGCTATTACTTGAAACTGGCACAGTAGATGTAACCAAGCTGTGTGTGTCACACTTGTCTACAAGAGCTTACTGTCATAGGGATTCGTAAAGTATCATGATGGTCAAGCATGTGCACAATGTTAACTGGAATTTTTCTTTTGCTATAACTGAAATGTCTCAAGTCAATATCTGAATGTGGAATTTTGGTCATAAAGATACAAAAGACTTCCATTTTATTATCATCTTTTCTTTTGGTTTTAAAAACAAATAGTATAACAGTAATGTGTTGCATCAGTATTGATGTATACATAAAACTCCATGGAGTAAACTTCTTTTTCTTTTTTGATGGCTTGTATCCTAATTTTTAGTATTTTCGTGGTAACAGAAAATATTGGGTAGAGTGGAAACTGTGGAATGTTTGAAGACCACCACTCACTGTGGAATGTAGTTAGGGACAAATAAGCACACAAACAAGCTCACCTTATGAAGTTGCTAAGAAACAAAGAATTAATGCATGGGCACTGATTACTGTGCTGTTGTGTGTCTCAATTCTGTGGCATGGCTGTAATGCATGGTTATCTTTGTTGGAGTGGGATAAAAATGGAAGAAGTGAGGGCAAAGGAGGAGCATGGTCTAGAAAAGGGGTAGAAAAGGCAGGACAACAGGAGATGAGGCTAAAATTTTTTACCTATGATCTGACAGGGGCAACTACATTCTCACACATACATGTTTGATGTAATTTGAGTGCTCTAATATATTCCAAAAGTTTCATCATCCCATCACTCATTCAATTATCTCAGCAACTGACAAGGAAGGTGCTGTGCGATAACAAACTGACATGGAGAGGGTAATATGTAGAAGCTGAAGACAAACAGAAAAGTATTCAGTGTACAGGAGTGTTCATTTCTTTCTGTATAGAGGGACCTAGGCTGAAGACCAAATTTTAAATAACAGCAGTTTAAAACAGTTCTGCCTCATTAGCGTCATTTTGAGTTTCCTCTGTGATTGTAATTGTTTGAAATGATTGACTGTAGTTTCTGCAACTTTGTTTTACAACATAGATGCATTAACTGATGAAAGAATACACACTTATGAAACAGGCACAATGGTAGAGTTGTAAAACCTAAGAGTCCATTAAAACATTCTGCTTAGTACTTCAATGTGTAGAAAGCACAGTAATCTGAAAATTCCATTACAGCATTTCATAATACTTACCTTCAGTAGTTGTTGTTTACGGTACTCATTCATATCATAATATGTTGGACATTTTGGATCCAGGAGTAATTGTCTGAGTGTTAGCCATACTATACCTTCAATTCGAGTAAGTTTCATTTTGTCATCATCTTTCACCTTCTTCCAACTTCCATCTGGAATATAAGGGTGCTGTGTAATGTTAGTTTATAACACATATTGTAGCATTTGAAAAACAATAAGATGACCACATTTTACCAATATATTTAATTGTTGTTCCATCCTTATCCTCTCTTTGCCATGGAGTCGTTTCAATGAGGTTTAGAAGCAGTAGTGGAATATCATGGGTCTCAAATACTCTTGATGTTGCGCTGATTGGCAAACTGAACAATAAATTATTTTGTTAATTTCTTTGATATTGAAGTTTTAATTGTTAAATTTGATGTCACAGCAGTTGTATAAGGCACAGTCAGATGAAAAGAGACAAATGGGGGAAAAAAGTAAGACAAAAGTATTTGCTGTAACTGTTAATACATTTATCTCACTGTGGGACAAGTTGATCAATGCCTTCTTGGAAAATTGTTTGCTGTTGCCTACAGAATTGTCATTGCATCCAGGCATACACCTCTTCATCTGAAGCAAATTGACAGCCACTAATATCTTTCTCCAGGGCTCAAAAAAATATGGAAATCGCATGGGGCAAGATCAGAGCTGTGTGGAGGATGTGTAAGAGCTTCCCAGCAGTACTTCAGCAGTGTACTGGAAATGACCTTGGCAACATGTGGGCTCACATGTTTATGATAGGCTAATGAGTAGTGCCTTGTTGGTAGGAAAACATGGTACACTATTTAGTGAAATCACCCAGAAAGTCTGCAATCAGTACGCATTGTTCATGTATTCAAGGGTCATTGGAGCTACCAGTAGCATGGCACATAAGTACCACTTTTCCATTTCACAGAAAATGTAGATTGTTTCTACTGATTTGTGGCATTAATTGAAACTTTAGGAATGTCACTGTCTTGCACTTGATGTTCACCAGAACTTAAATGGATGATGGATCCAGTGTTGGCATATGGGTGATGAGATGAAGTATGCTAAGCAATCCGTAATAGGTGCTGACATTCATCATGGAGTCACCAATGTGGAGAGGGTCCAGGTAGGGGCACTCAATGCAGATAGGAAACCCTTAAATCACGATAAGCACACTTCAAACTGTTGTAGCGGCACCACCGTTTAGGATAGGGAAAGTTAGTTTTGTGCAATATTCTGAGCACAAGTTACAGCCAGGTGCAGGCTGGATTGCAGTGAGTTACGCATACCAACAGCTGCGAAATAGAATAGAGGCCACAGGGCCGTCAGATTGCTGAAAGAGTATACATAGCGGTTTTGCATGTTGCAAATCACAGGCAGAAGGGTCCCACTAGCAAACCTAGCGTGTTATGAGTATGTGGCGCGAAAGTGGCGCGTATGGCAAAACAGAGGCGGACAGCCGCATATAAATGGGTGCGGGTTTCTAACGAGATTCATTCAAGTGTGGCAGCTCTCCTGGACAGTCGGGCGTGTCACACACATGCAGCAGCAGATTGGGCGCCAGTGTTCCAGGCCACGGCGGGTCGCTAGTTCGACCCTCTGAGGCTGACGCGGGGTCCGTAGCCAACTAGCGGCGGGCCACTCCACGACTCGCTACGGCGGGCAGTCGTCATGGCTTCCAACACATGCTGGAGGCATCCTGGGGTGAGGGCCACAGATTTGGACTCTGGATCGCGGGCGCTTGTTGTCACCGCGATCTTAGCCATGCCAGCGAGAAGCACGCACCTGGCTGCCTGCGGCTCACACCAAGCGGCGCTGAGTCGGCAGGGCTGCAGACCACTGAGTCAACTGCTGGCATCCTGATGACTCCGCATCTCTGCTGCCATACAAAGCCGACAACAGTGTTGCGTGCACGGGTCACTGAGGCAGCCATTCCACACCAAGCCGTTTCACAGACAGCGAAGTGGTGTCCTCAGCATTGCGGGACCCAGTGACACACATCAAGAGGAATGGGGGGACCGTAGCTGGAAACAATACATTACTTGGAAAGCTCAGACGAGTCTTAATATGGTGCCTTCTACCTCTTCCCGCTACATTTGGTGTTGCTGTTACATTCGGTGACAGAAGTTGCCACTACATTTGGTGTCAGAATAGCAGACATCGCCTGTCCAGTACAACGTTCGAGCCCACTGCCCGCATTATATTCACAAGATGTGTAAGTTTTGACCAGTTTTCTTTTGAGTATTGGACGTTCTGGGAATGAAAGCAACACAACGGCAGAGTCAGGGACGCGAGGTGTGACGGAACCAGAAGCGGTGCGGATTTTGTTGGAAAAAGTAGCACAGTTGACAGCAGACAATACACACTTGAGAATACTGACAATAACAGACCATTTTTCGAGGTATGTGTAGGTGGTGGCTATGCCAAATCAACAGGCAGCAATGATCGTGCAAGTGTTAGTAAACAACAGGATTTTGAAGTTTAGTGCACTGGAGACAATAATTACTGACCAAGGGACCAACTTCATGTCGGATTTAATGAAGGAACTGTGTAAATTGTTGAATGTAAAGAAGTTGAGGACGAGTGCATTGCATCCACAGGCCAACGGAAGGACAGAACGGGTACACAGAACAATCGGGAAGGTGCTGAGTTTTTATGTAGATTCTCATCACCATCAGTGGGATGAGTATTTGAAGCATATTTTATACACATTCAATGCAAAAGTCCATACAAATACTGGCTTGTCTCCATATGAGGTAGTGTACGGGCGAAAAATGCCGTCACTGTTTGATTTGGTGAGGCTAAAGAAAGGAAGGACCGATGAATCTGTACGTCAGTTCGCAAGGACAATTCAGGATGTTTGGAAATGGGTACAAAAGGCGAATACAAAGGATTTGGAAAGGCAGGAAGACGCAGTAAAGCGGAAAGGAAGTTTACTGCAGTACAGAGTGGGGGAATGGGTAATGCTGTCCAGCCCCTATACACAAAAAGGGAAAAGGAAGAAGTTCCTCATGAGGTACCAAGGGCCATACCAAGTTGTTGAAACCACATCTCCCATAAATGTTATGCTTCAGCTGCCAACTAGAACAACGATAGTACACACTGGGCGGTTACAGCCATTTAAGGGTTGCCCAGATGTGATTCCAGGCATGTCACAGGAAGGAAAGAGGAAGAAAGAGAGAGTGAAGAGAGGTGCTAAGCACAGAAAGAAACCAGGAAGATAAAGTACAGCATGAAGAACTGTATGCTTTGCGATCCAGAAAGTAGTAGAGTATTTGTAGTTTTTTTTTTATTTTCTTGTCATGTATTTGTCATGTATCATTGGGTTTGTGTAGAGTAATTAGGCATTGTATTTTCATATGTTGTATGTCAGTGAATACAAATGCTGTCTTTAAGACTATTTTCGAATATAGCCTGCTGTGGACAGCAGTCCTTTTGAAGAGGGAGGAAGGATGATGGTGATCCCTGTTCTCAGTCACCGAAAGGGGGAGCATTGGCAGTGATTCATCTCTTCATCATCGGGGTGGACGCCTTACGGGTGCAGCACCTGGATGGAGGTGTGCTGTACTCAATGCAGGAAGGTGTGGTGGTGTCGAGTCACCAGTGGGCATTAAGGTTGGTGTGGAACATATGGGAAATGCAAAATGAAGTAAGGAAGCTTGAGGAAGTGTTCAAAGAGCTTAGGCAATGTGCAGAGGGCAAGGGAATGCTGAAGTCAGTTGCAGGGGAGTATTAGAAATTGCATGAGGCTTATAAGATGCTACGGAAGCAGGTAGGACGGATGGAGGAAGCGGTGCCATGGGTAAGACGGAAACGAGGATGGCTGAATGCAGGGGGGACAGTTTTTGGAACCGCAGATGAAAGCAATATAAAAGAACTGAACAATACAGTGGAAGCAGTGAGGCAACTCACAGAGGAGAGTAGGGCAACGCAAGCTTGGCATGCAACTCAGATAGGGACATTGGAACGGGAAGTCCTGAATAACACACGGTTGCTCCGCGCATTAGCAGGATAGGGAGAGGAATACTATAAGGCATCGGAAGACTTAATAAATCGTAACCTACGAACCCTACAGGGACATCTTGAAGTACTACATAGCAGGGTGGTGTTAACCACACTTTTGCAAGGAGTAGCTGACAGTGCAAGGCGCAGAAGGAACTACCGTCTGGGTTATATTTAATAATGGAGCCCAGTGAGCAAAATTTGCTATTTTTCTACCATGTGGCAACAGTAAGGGTAACAACCAACGCCGCACGAGTGTGTATTTTGGTCCATTTCCCGGTTATGGGGAAGATGCAAGGTTTCAGTGTTAACACGATCCACCCATATCCAGTGAAGTGGGGAGCGTTGAGCAAGTTTGTTGAAGTGAAAACTAAAGAGGTATGACTGATCTCGGCAACTAGAAACCGGTATGCTGAGATGGCAAGGGAGGAATTATGAAGCTGCCATAGAGGGAAGGTAAGGGAATGTCCAGCCAGGGTGGTAAGGACCAATCCGGACACAGGCATGGTGCAGTTATTTTTAGCCAGGGGGAAAGGAATAGACTGTCCAAGGGACATTGTGGAGCCAAAATTGAGCTTGCAACGAATCGGGATGCATTGGATCTTCTCCACCTACAAGAATTCGGTAGTAGTAGCAAGTTGTTTTGAGTGGGGAGTATCTGTAGAAGCAAAATGTACAGAGCTCAAGGGGGGCAGAATTTTAATCAATGGAACTAAGTGTAACATAATAGGACCAACCTTCCATCTGCCAGCGTCAATTTCAGGAGCTGTACAACTGAATATCACGCAGCCACAGTTGTACTGGCCAGAAGCCACTTTAAGAGTTTCTGCCAAGGTAGAATCTGACCTTGGTAAATCACACTCTGGAGCCAGGTCTATTGAGATCCGTAAACAAGTTGATTTTAGAGGAAGAAGGGCGCATATCAGCCAAACAGCTTGTGCAACATGTCGCTTAGTATAGGGAAAGGAAACGGCAAACAATGATTATTTTGAGCACCTCTGTGCCAAGTGTCATTGCAGCCTTAACTTTGTTATGTGTTGTTTTCTTTCTGATCACGTGGAGAGCTAATTCCAAGAGGGAACCAAGGGTAGTCCAAGTCCCAGTGGATTGGATGCCGAGGGCGTGAGACGAGTAGGTAAGTGGTTGATTGAGCAGTGGTCGTCTAATAAGGAATTTTTACGTTTTGTTTTATGTCTTGGTTTTAAGGGTCACTAGACTACATTTAAGTTTCCTAATAGTAAGGAAATATGCCATAGGTGCCGACCAAAACAAGTTAAGAGCTACTTATGGGTTGACCCGGGGACCGGGTCTTTCTGAAGAGGGGAATATTGTATCAGCACCACCGTGTAGGATAGGGAAAGTTAGTTTGTGCAATATTCTGAGCACAAGTTACAGACAGGTGCGGGCCGGGTTGCAGTGAGTTATGCATACCAATGGTTTTACGCATACCAATAGTTGCGAAGTAAAATAGAGGCCACAGGACTGTCAAATTGCTGAAAGAGTATATGTAGCAGTTTTGCATGTTGCAAATCACAGGCAGAAGGGGCCCACTGGCCGCGGACGCTTGTTGCCGCTGCGATCTTAGCCAGGCTGGCGAGAAGCACCCAGCTGGCCGCTTGCAGTTCACACCGAGTGGTGCAGAGTCGGCAGGGTCGCAGACAGTTGAGGCAACTGCCAGCATCCTGATGACGCCGCATCTCTGCTGCTGTACAAGGCCGACACACAGCGGTGCATGCATGGGTCACTGAGGCAGCCATTCCGTGCCAAGCCGTTTTGCAGACAGCGAAGTGGTGTCCTCAGCATTGTGGGACCCAGTGACGAAGATCAAGAGGAATGGGGCCCACTGTAGTTGGAAACAATAAATCACTTGGAAAGCTCGGACGAGTCTTAATACAGTGCCTTCTACCTCTTCCTGCTACATTTGGTGTTGCTGTTACATTCGGTGGCAGAATTTGCCACTACAATGTGAATATCTTCAGTGAGTACTTGTGGGTGGCAGGATGTGCACCACTAGAACCCCAGTCAGTCATCGTGGCACCTGGCGTAGAAATGCCATTTACATCGCTGTGTTGTGACACGTCACTTGGGAAAGCATATTGCTGGATGTAAGAGGTCTTTGTTTTGCCAAGACAGCTGGGGACAGTTTCGTGACCCATACATGTGCCTGGCACAAGAAGATTGTCAGTGTCATAATTGTGCAAAAATCGGCACCTAGAAGGGTTCCATAATGTCAGTGATCACAAATGCTGTCTTTAAGACTAGATTCGCAACCACAGTTTCTTTTGTGGCTCCCCCATCGGAGATTTGAGTCCTCCTCGGACATGGGTTTGTGTGTTGTCCATAGTGTAAGTTAGTTTACGTCAGATTAAGTAGTGTGCCCCCCCCCCCCCCCCCCCCCCATGAACCATGGACGTTGCATTGGTGGGGAGGCTTGCGTGCCTCAGCGATACAGATGGCTCTACCGTAGGTGCAACCACAATGGAGGGGTATCTGTTGAGAGGCCAGACAAACGTGTGGTTCCTGAAGAGGGGCAGCACCCTTTTCAGTAGTTGTAGGGGCAACAGTCTAGATGATTGACTGATCTGGTCATGTAACACTAACCGAAACAGCCTTGAGGTGCTGGTACTGCGAACGGCTGAAAGCAAGTGGAAACTGCAGCCGTAATTTTTCCCGAGGGCATGTAGCTTTACTGTGTGGTTAAATGATGATGGCGTCCTCTTGGGTAAAATTTTCCGGAAGCAAAATAGCCCTCAATTCAGATCTCTGGGCGGGGACTACTCAGGAGGACGTCATTATCAGGAGAAAGAAAACTGGCGTTCTATGGATCGGAGCGTGGAATGTCAGATCCCTTAATCGGGCAGGTAGGTTAGAAAATTTAAAAAGGGAAATGGATAGGTTAAAGTTAGATATAGTGGGAATTAGTGAAGTTCGGTGGCAGGAGGAACAAGACATTTGGTCAGATGAATACAGGGTTAAAAATACAAAATCAAATAGGGGTAATGCAGGAGTAGGTTTAATAATGAATAAAAAAATAGGAGTGCGGGTAAGCTACTACAAACAACATAGTGAACGCATTATTGTGGCCAAGATAGACACGAAGCCCATGCCTACTACAGTAGTACAAGTTTATATGCCAACTAGCTCTGCAGATGATGAAGAAATTGATGAAATGTATGATGAGATAAAAGAAATTATTCAGGTAGTGAAGGGAAATGAAAATTTGATACGTCATGGGTGACTGGAATTCGAGAGTAGGAAATGGGAGAGAAGGAAACATAGTAGGCGAATATGGATTGGCGGTAAGAAATGAAAGAGGAAGCCGTCTGGAAGAATTTTGCACAGAGCATAACTTAATCATAGCTAACACTTGTTTCAAGAATCATAAAAGAAGGTTGTATATATGGAAGAATCCTGCAGATACTAGAAGGTATCAGATAGATTATATAGTGGTAAGACAAAGATTTAGGAACCATGTTTTAAATTGTAAGACATTTCCAGGGGCAGATGTGGACTCTGACCACAATCTATTGGTTATGAACTGTAGATTAAAACTGAAGAACCTGCAAAAAGGTGGGAATTTAAGGAGATGGGACCTGGATAAACTGACTAAACCAGAGGTTGTACAGAGTTATAGGGAGAACATAATGGAGCAATTGACAGGAATGGGGGAAAGAAATACAGTAGAAGAACAATGGGTAGTCCTGATGGATGAAATAGTGAAGGCAGCAGAGATCAAGTAGGTTAAAAGACGAGGGCTAGTGGAAATCCTTGGGTAACAGAAGAAATATTGAATTTAATTGATGAAAGAAGAAAATATAAAAATGCAGTAAATGAAGCAGGCAAAAAGGAATACAAATGTTTCAAAAATGAGATCGACAGGAAGTGCAAAATGGCTAAGCAGGGATGGCTAGAAAACAAATGTAAGGATGTAGAGGCTTATCTCACGAGGGGTAAGATAGATACTGCCTACAGGAAAATTAAAGAGACCTTTGGAGAAAAGAGAACCACTTGTATGAATATCCAGAGCTCAGATAGAAACACAGTTCTAAGCAAAGAAGGGAAAGCAGAAAGGTAGAAGAAGTATATAGAGGGTCTATACAAGGGCAATGTACTTGAGGAGAATGTTATGGAAATGGAAGAGGATGTAGATGAAGATGAAATGGGAGATACGATACTGCATGAAGAGTTTGACAGAGCACTGAAAGACCTGAGTCGAAACAAGACCCCGGGAGTAGACAACATTCCATTAGAACTACTGACGGCCTTGGGAGAGCAAGTCAGGACAAAACTCTACCATCTGGCGAGCAAGATGTACGAGACAGGCGAAATACCCTCAGACTTCAAGAAGAATATAATAATTCCAATCCCAAAGATAGCAGGTGTTGACAGATGTGAAAATTACCGGACTATCAGTTTAATAAGTCACAGCTGCAAAATACTAACGCGAATTCTGTACAGACGAATGGAAAAACTTTTAGAAGCCGACCTTGGGGAAGATCAGTTTGGATTCCGTAGAAATGTTGGAACACGTGAGGCAATACTGACCTTACGTCTTATCTTAGAAGGAAGATTAAGGAAAGGCAAATCTATGTTTCTAGCATTTGTAGACTAAGAGAAAGCTTTTGACAATGTTGACTGGAATACTCTCTTTCAAATTCTAAAGGTGGCAGGGGTAAAACACAGGGAGCGAAAGGCTATTTACAATTTGTACACAAACCGGATGGCAGTTATAAGAGTCAAGGGGCGTGAAAGGGAAGCAGTGGTAGGGAAGGGAGTGAGACAGGGTTGTAGCCTCTCCCCGATGTTATTCAATCTGTATATTGAGCAAGCAGTAAAGGAAACAAAAGAAAAATTCAGAGTAGGTATTAAAATCCAAGGAGAAGAAATAAAAACTTTGAGGTTCGCTGATGACATTGTAATTCTGTCAGAGACAGCAAAGGACTTGGAAGAGCAGTTGAACAGAATGGACAGTGTCTTCAAAGGAGGATATAAGATGAACATCAACAAAAGCAAAATGAGGATCATGGAATGTAGTCGAATTAAGTCGGGTGATGCTGAGGGAATTAGATTAGGAATTGAGACACTTAAAGTAGTAAAGGAGGTTTGCTATTTGGGGAGCAAAATAACTGATGATGGTCGAAGTAGAGGGGATATAAAATGTAGACTGGCAATGGCAAGGAAAGCGTTTCTGAAGAAGAGGAATTTGTTAACATCGAGTATAGATTTAAATGTCAGGAAGTCGTTTCTGAAAGTATTTGTATGAAGTGTAGCCATATATGGAAGTGAAACATGGACGGTAAATAGTTTGGACAAGAAGAGAATAGAAACTTTCCAAATGTGGTGCTACAGAAGAATGCTGAAGATTAGATGGGTAGATCATGTAACTAATGAGGAGGTATTGAATAGAATTGGGGAGAAGAGGAGTTTGTGGCACAACATGACAAGGAGAAGGGACCGGTTGGTAGGACATGTTCTGAGGCATCAAGGGATCACAAATTTAGCATTGGAGGGCAGTGTGGAGGGTAAAAATCGTAGAGGGAGACGAAGAGATGAATACACTAAGCAGATTCAGAAGGACATAGGTTGGAATAAGTACTGTGAGATGAAGAAGCTTGCACAGGATAGGGTAGCATGGAGAGCTGCATCAAACCAGTCTCAGGACTGAAGACCACAACAACAACAACAAGTAGTGTGTAGGCTTAGGGACCGAAGAACTCAGCAGTTTGGTCCCATAAGACCTTATCACAAATTTCCACAGTTTCTTTACCAAGCATCGGAATTTTGGAGTTGTTAGCAGCTGTAAGCCAATAGTTGGCTAAAGTAAGCCTGTCCTGATCCACAAGCAATACAGTAACAGCTGATCCTGAGTCCACGAGAACTTGAAACACGAGCCCCTGTGATGTACAATAGTCCTGGTTTGTGGAAAATGCCTGGAAAGCAGTGAAAAGTACATATTTCATCTATGCTTACATTGCCTACGCTGGGTGTGAAGGCCGATTCCTTGGCTGATCGACTTTACTTTACTTTACTATATCTTTGTCATTTACCAGCCATGGCTGGACAGACTGTTGGTTGTTTGGTTGTGGTCAACAGTGAAAGTATTGGAATCCTCCAGTGAGCTACCTATTTTTCTTCTATGAACATTGGTAAATAGGCACTTCTCAGAGCAGCCAATTGCAGCTAAATTCGCTCAGTACTGTCGTTTGGGTAACTGCAAGGTGAGGTGTACTCCCTTACTTGCTGTTCAAAACACAAATGATACAGACACCAAATTTTTGGCAGCTTGTTGACACTTCCGTGCAGTCCCCGTTGGTCATTGAGCTGAATGAGTTACTCTTATTAGTCACTAGAGGGCACCCATTCTTGCTGGTGTGTGTATATCTGCTCTGCTAATGGAAACTGCTGCACACTAGTAGCGTTGGTTCAAAATGACTGTGACACTGTTAACAGTTTGAGGTACCACACCTACAGCGTCATTTTCCAAGATGCTGTGTGCATCAGATGCAGGCAACTGAGAAGACATTCCTTACTGTTGTTTGAAATCAGAGCACTTTCAATTGTGAAATGGAGTTGATTGAACCAGACATGGTGCAGTTCTTGAAATTAAGCATCTTTAAATAATGATTGAAGGTGACCAATAAACCCGCTATTTTAGATTTGTATGTGTCGGCCCCCAGATTGTGTACATGTCAAAGCTTGTGGCCCTTGAGGTGCTGATATTTGCACACAGTGGAGGAGATATCAATAATGTCTCAAAATAGTGGGAGAGTCTGAGTGTCCCATGTGCTGGTGGTAAGTAGAAATTGCAAACTGTCGTCACATATGTCATATGCAGCATGTGAAATTTCTAGCGTTTTGAACTACAGGCATAGCTGTTGTGATATATAACTGTTTGAAGATGTGTTGTAGACAATTTGATGCAGCCAACTGGTGAAATGTTTGTGGGAGACAGTAAACCCATTATTTCTGGTGAATGTCCATCTGCCACATGGCTAGGAAATTGAAGGGTGATGAATTCACTCACTGACTGTTCAGGTGAAATGGTACTTGTTGTAATCAGCATTGCAGATTCAGACTTGATGAATTTCTCATTACCTGCATCTTTTGCAGGATCATTATCAACAATAAAAACACTATGTGGTGCCTCAACAATCTATTGTCTGAGCCAGCTCTTGCATCAGCAGAGCAGAGCAGAGCTCCGATATGGCGCTATCTTTTACTGGCAGTTCCCTCTGAACAGTAGTTTGTGTACATGCTCTCCAGTGTGTCACATCAGCAATAAAGTATACGTTATCTGCACTTGCTGCTTACATTATTCTGCTTTGAGTATACCTACCTGGATTCTCTTCATATTGATGACTCCACAACGAACGTCAGCACCTACTACAGGTTGTTCAGCATACTTCATCTCATTACCTGCACACCAACAATGGAGCCATCATGCATAATCAGCGAGAACAATCTACATTTTCTGTGGAACGTGAAAGTGTCACGTATGCTGAGTTGTTGATAACAACAATGACCCTTGTGTGTATGAGCAATGAGTAGTGTCTGCCAAACTCCTGGGTTGTTTTTGGTGATGAGTGCAATAGTTTTTACAACCAAGAAGACATTATTCATAAGCCTGTCACAGACATATGGGCCCACATGTTGCCAAGGTTTTGAGTATGCTGCAGATGTTTCACTGGGAAGCCCTTACACATCCTCCTTATAGTCTCAATCTCCCATGCGATTCCCATAATTTTTTGAGCCCTGAACAAAAAACTTGTGGCTATCGATTTGCTTCAGACAATGAGGTGCATATCTGGGTACAACCATGGTTCCATAGGGAATCATGAAAATTTTTCCCTAAAAGCAGCGACTGTCTTGTCTCACTATGAGATAGATGTATTAATAGTTATGGCAATTACTTTTGAAATAATTAAAGTTAACTTACTTTTCCCATCTGTCTCATTTCCGTTTGACTGCCCTTTATGTGTGAAGATGGTATACAAGAGCCTGCACAGCTTTATATGGCAGAATTTATGGGAACACTGTCTACAGTAAAAACGGTATGAAGCTGATGACGGTGAAATATTGCAATTCACTAGTGTGCACTGGCAAAAGCAGTAATCACGTGGATGCGAACTTGGCTGGTAAATAAAGAGCCATAGAACAAACAATATCATGAACTATTCATGTCCTGTGCTTCTCTTTACTTATCAATTAATTGTGTCATCAAACAGCCCCCCTCCTCCCCTTGGTAGAGCAGAGATTCAGGTATAAACGGATATTTGTATTGTATGACTCTACCAGCCCAGTTTCAAACTGGAGTTCGTTCTGGCAACATCTGTAAAGCATTCAAGTGCAGCAGAAGCTGTTCCGGTGGGGTGGAGCTCTGTCTGTGCCTGTACTGTTGAGTGTAGGCATCAGGCTACAGTTGGAATGGCGGTCCATTGTAGGATCTCCCAGCTGCAAGCAGGCAAGGTTAATCTGTCCCAAAGACACAATAGTGGGTCTACCATTTAACAGTACTTTCAAAGTGTGTCCCAAGATGTTGTAAGGGGCAGTATAGGGTATCTGTCACAGTGCCCTGACAATGTCCATATGTAACATAACATGTGAACACATATAAAGATCTTTAAGGGCAAAAATATTTGTGTCCATATACCAAGTTGCCAGTGACAGTTGAAACTGAGAGATATGAAGCTCACATAGAGAACACACGTGTTGTTGCTTGAAGTCCGATGGCAGTTGGAAGGGTTAACCATAAACAAATTCCAATGCAGAATCTCCAGTATCAGGTTTAATGGCAGTCCACAGTCCCACTAAAATTAGAGATAGATGTAGAGTGGACATCCAACAAGTTTCAAGAGCATGTTAAGGAAGATTTCAGAGTGTAATGCTACCTTTCAACCATCTCATTGCTGTCCGAATGATAACTGGTAGTGTGGTGGTAGTTGAAAGCATAGGGATTAGTAAGCTCATGGAACAAAACTGGCTCAGATTCTCGTCCTTGATCAGCAGTGATGCTGGTGGGACATCCAAAGCAGGAAATCTGGTTAGTAAAAAAAGTTTGTGCCACTGTTTCAGCAGAAATGTCTGTAATGGTTACAGCTTCTGCCCAGCTACTGTATTGGTCAATTGCTGTGAAAATGTACTTACAAACCCTTCGCTGTAGGAGAGGTCCCACCAAGTCAATGTGTATGTCAGCAAAGTGTTGTGTTGGTTCACTAATGACTTAGACAGATGGTGACCCGCCTTTTGGCACACTGAGCAAGTTCGTACCCATGAGCAACAGTCGTACTCAGCGCATGACCATACGTATCTGTCAATGATCACATGAACTGTACAGTTACCTCTAGAATGTGTAAGTCCATGAATAGATCCAAAACTTGTCTCCAAAACAGGGCAGGTACTTGAGGGTGAGGCTGGATTTTTGAAACATTGCACCATAACAGTGTCTTCCCTTCTGTTTTTCTTTGCAGTTCATTGTTTAACCTTCTTGCATCTTTCTTGCATCTTCAGTGCTCTTGTTTTTCAATTTTCTTCTCTCCTCCATCTTGGAAATCATTTCTTGTGTGTGTTGTGACAGTGCCACGACATCCAAAAGTGCCGCTACGTTAGTACGCGAACACGGCGATAGAGGCGCTCCGCAGCTCGGCCGAGCGCGGGAGCGCCACCTGGTTATGAACGGCGCCGGCCGCATGTCACGGCCTGGCAGTCGAGTGACAGATACGGAGTTAGTAACATGTAAACCGCGAGTGTTTCTACTTTTGTATCTCCACGCACTTTATTAGTGATTAAAGGTTATAACACTTTTTGGCGACGAGGTCGGATATTTTTTTTTCCCCTGCGTTGTGGACTTGTGTGTTCGTGTCGGGGCAGACATGGAACAGCTTATGCAAGCGCTTATTGAACAACAAACACAGCTGACGGCTGCTATTCAGGCGTTGTCGACGTCGCTTACTCATCGTCTGTCTTCCTCTTCTCCGCCTCCGTTCCCTCCTTATGACGAGGCCGCTGAAGACTGGGAGGATTATGAGAAGCGTTTGCGGCAACACTTCTTGGCTTTCGGCGTTGTCGACGCTCCTATGTGTAAGTCGTTATTTCTATCTTGGATTTCCCCACGGATCTATCAGCTGCTATCTCAGTTAGCCCCTCTGCGGGAACCTGCCTCTCTGTCCTTCCAAGAAATGTGTGACTTATTGTCTAACTATTACCGAAAAAACACCCATGTCGTTGCCGCCCGCGTGGCTTTTTACCAGTGTCGTAAACAGCCCCATCAATCTTACCGGGCTTGGGCGGCGGAACTACACGGTCTGAGTCGGAAATGTCAGTTTGTCACGGACACTCACCATGAGTCTTACGCTGATTCAATGGTTCGGGACGCTATTTTACGGCTTGCTCCTGATAAAGAAGTTCGGCAACGTGCCTTACAATTGCCAAACCCGTCGTTGTCGGAAGTTCTCGGCATCGCTCAATCGTTTGAAGTGTCTCACGCTGCTGGTGCGCAAATAGACGCGTGGTGTGATGTAGGCGCTGTCCAGACCACTTTCGACGCGGACAATTTGCCTGTTTCACAGGGAAACGACGATGTGGCGGCGGTTCACTCGCGTCAACAACGTCGCGTTGGGCCGCCACGCTCGCAGCGAAAACAGCAACCACAGAAGCAGGTTCGTTCCGCCCTTCCTTCTTGTCCACGTTGTTTCGTGCAGCATGACAGAGACGCGTGTCCAAAACGTTGGGCCACATGTAATTCCTGTAGGAAAAAAGGCCACATTGCTTCTGTGTGTCAGTCCCCTAAAGTTCCTGTCGACGAGGACGAGGCATCGGACATGGATGTTAACTGTGTGCTTTCTCAAACGAATAAGTTGTTTGTTACTGTTCGTGTTCTGGATAAAGACATTCGCATGCAAGTGGACACTGGCTCTGCAGTAACTCTCATTAATTCTCGCACGTATTTGGAGTTGGGCTCCCCTCCCTTGTCTCCTGTTACGCGTAATCTACGAACTTATAATAAGCAGAAAATTCCTATCGTTGGCCAGTTTGATGCTTCCACTGCCTACAAGTCTGTTGTTAGGCCCCTCACGTTTTATGTGGTGGATCATGCAGGCACTGAAAACCTGTTCGGTTATGATGCTTTCCAGTTGTTCGGGTTTTCCATTGATGATGATGTGCACCTCATATCTGAGGACATTCCGTATCCCCAGCTGGATGGCTTGTGTTCTGAATTCTCGTCCGTGTTCTCTGCTGGTCTGGGTCGTGCCAAGGATTTTGAAGCCCACATTACTCTTAAACCTACAGCTCGCCCTAAGTTTTTCCGGGCACGCCCTATTCCGATGGCGTTGCGTGCGCCTGTCAAAGCTGAGATAGACAGGTTAACGGCTTCGGGGATTCTCCTTCCTGTTACCTCCAGCGAATGGGCATCGCCCATCGTGGTGGTTTCTAAACCAAACGGGAGTCTGCGATTGTGTGGTGATTTTAAAGCCACTGTCAACGCTCAGAGCCTCATTGACACTTATCCTCTTCCCCGTCCTGAGGAGTTATTTACCAAGCTCGCTGGGGGCCAATTCTTTTCCAAACTTGACTTATCGGAGGCGTACCATCAGTTGCCGTTGGATGCATCTCCCAAGGAATTTCTCGTCATCAACACTCCTTGTGGGTTGTATCAGTACCAGCGGTTACCATTTGGCGTCGCTAGCGCGCCGGCCATTTTTCAGCGGTTTTTGGAACAGCTCACGGCTTCCGTTCCCGGCTGCATCAACTACCTGGATGACATTGTTGTCACGGGGGCCTCCACTGAGGAGCACCTTCGCAATTTGCGTTCACTGTTTCAGGTTCTGCATTCAGCAGGGTTGAAGTGCAATCTGGACAAGTCTCAGTTCTTCCAACCCTCCATTGTGTATCTTGGTTTCCACTTGTCCCGTGAGGGTATACGCCCTCTACGACAGCACGTTGCGGCCATTACCGCTCTCCCCCGGCCGTCTACGGTCAAAGAACTTCAGGCGTTTCTAGGCAAGGTTGCTTATTATCACAAATTCATTCCCTCCGCGGCGGCGGTGGCTCATCCTCTGCATCAGCTGTTACGCAAAAACGTTCCTTTCTGTTGGTCCACCGAGTGTGAGCAGGCTTTTGTCCGCCTGAAGGCTCATTTGCAGTCGGCGCCTTGTCTTGCCACATTCCGTCCGGGTCAGCACTTGGTTCTGGCGACTGACGCGTCACAGTATGGCCTAGGGGCTGTTCTCGCCCATCGGTATGAGGATGGGTCGGAACGACCCATCGCCTACGCTTCCAAGACCCTCAACGATACCCAACGGCGTTACTCTCAAATAGAAAAGGAGGCGCTCGCTATCATTTATGCTCTGAAAAAGTTCAGCGTTTTTTTGTATGGTTCTAAGTTTCACCTCATCACCGACCACAAGCCGCTGGTCTCTCTGTTCAGCCCCTCGGCGTCGCTTCCGGATAAGGCAGCTCACCGCCTGCAACGTTGGGCCTTATACTTGTCTCGTTTTCACTATGAGATTCACTATCGCCCCACGGCCCAGCACGCCAACGCTGACGCGTTGTCGCGTTTGCCGATGGGCCCCGACCCGGTTTTCGATCGCGATGAACTCCTCTGTTTCCACATTGATGAGGAAGAACGTCGTGCGGTCGAGGGTTTTCCACTTACAGGTTCGCAGGTCGCGTCGGCTACTGCGCGGGATCCGGTCCTGCGTCAGGTGATTGGTTTTGTTCAGCGGGGTTGGCCGGACAGGACCAAGGGCCGGGCGTCGGATCCCCTTCGCAACTACCATGCCTTGCGCCTTCGTCTGTCTGTTCGTGAGGGTGTTGTTCTTCTGGCCACGGATGGCGCATCTCCACGGGTTGTGGTGCCCGCCTCTCTTCGCAAAGCTGTTCTCAAACTATTGCATGAGGGCCATTGGGGAATTTCTCGGACTAAGTCCTTGGCCCGCAGGCACGTTTATTGGCCCGGTATCGATTCGGACATCGCCCACATGGTCGCTGCGTGTGATCAGTGTGTTCAACAACTGGCTGCGCCTCGTACTCTGCCCTCTCCGTGGCCTGATCCGGCGCAGCCGTGGGAACGGGTGCACGCTGACTTTGCCGGCCCCTTCCTCGGCACTTATTGGCTACTGTTGATTGACGCCTTCTCGAAGTTTCCGTTTGTTGTTCGCTGTCCGTCGCCCACCACTGTGGCGACGACGCTGGCTTTGTCAAAAATCTTTGCGCTAGAAGGTCTTCCATCCACGATTGTCACGGACAATGGCCCTCAGTTCTCTTCGCAGGCCTTCCGTGATTTTTGTACTGGACAAGGGATTCATCATGTTACAGCACCGCCCTTCCATCCGCAATCGAATGGGGAGGTCGAGCGCCTTGTCCGCACTTTCAAAAGCCAAATGAAAAAATTCCTTAGTGATTTTTCCACAGATGACGCTCTGTTGCAATTTCTGAGTTCTTATCGCTTCACGCCTCTGGGTGATCGCAGCCCTGCTGAACTCTTGCATGGCCGCCAACCGCGCACCCTGCTGCATCTGCTTCACCCTGTCAGGCCTTGTACTGTGTCCCCTAGTGCGGGAAAATACCCGGTGGGCGCCGACGTGTGGGCACGGGGGTATGGATCTCGCCCTAAATGGATTCCAGGGGTGGTCCAGGCTCTTCGCGGCCGCCGGCTTTGTGAAATACGTACGGACGACGGCATGGTTGTTCGCCATTACGACCAGATGCGCCCACGAGTGGTGGCCGCGCCGGTACCACCGCCCCCTCTTTCGTCTCCACCAGCCCGAGAAGCCAGTCCTGTCGCTGCTGCCGATCTTCCGGGCGTGTTGCTGCCACCGCCGTCGCTACCGCTTCCGAGTACGCCGGAACCGGCCCCAGTCGCGACGCCGCCTTCTCCGGGACCCATCTCGCTGGAGCACACCCCCAGGTCCACGACACCTATGGATGCTGCTCCGGAGTTTTCACCCATCATCTCGTCCAGGAGGCACGTTCCACGCGCCAGCTTCCGTCCTGGACATTTTCGACCATACTCTCGTGTTTCTCCGCGGGATCTTCTCGGGACCTCCCAAGAGGCCATGGATGTCTCCGCACCGTCCGTGTCTCCACGAAAGTGAGCGTTTTTTTTTTCAAGGGGGGAAAAGTGTTGTGACAGTGCCACGACATCCAAAAGTGCCGCTACGTTAGTACGCGAACACGGCGATAGAGGCGCTCCGCAGCTCGGCCGAGCGCGGGAGCGCCACCTGGTTATGAACGGCGCCGGCCGCATGTCACGGCCCGGCAGTCGAGTGACAGATACGGAGTTAGTAACATGTAAACCGCGAGTGTTTCTACTTTTGTATCTCCACGCACTTTATTAGTGATTAAAGGTTATAACAGTGTGACCCATAGTTTTTTTTTTTTTTTTTTTTTACCTTTTCGCTTTCACATATCCTATATTTTGCTGTCCTGCTTTAATGATTCATTCTTTCAGCATATTCCAGTACTCGTTGGCATTATCAGGTGGTTCTGTGTCTCGTAATGTGTTTAGAAACTCCCGAGACAGCATTTCTGTAATTTGTTCTTTGTTGGATCTTATCTTCTCTAGATCCCACTTCTTCACCATGGTTCTCGTAATGTGTTTAGAAACTCCCGAGACAGCATTTCTGTAATTTGTTCTTTGTTGGATCTTATCTTCTCTAGATCCCACTTCTTCACCATGGTTCTCGTAATGTGTTTAGAAACTCCCGAGACAGCATTTCTGTAATTTGTTCTTTGTTGGATCTTATCTTCTCTAGATCCATCTTCTTCTTCAGCATGATCACCATCTTCAGATTTTTCATTCTTATTTCTATTTCTGTCGTAAGTAAGTTGTGGTCACTATTAATATCTGCACCTGGTAATGTGTGCACCTTCTTGATTCCATTCCTGTATCTTTCTTCTACCAGTATAAAATCTATTTGGTTTCTGTATTTATCCCCTGGTGATTTCCAAGTGTAGAGCCTCCTCTTGTGGTTCTTGAACCATGTGTTTGCCGCTATCAGCTGCCTTTCCCTGCAGAAGTCAATTAGCCATTCACCGCTATCATTTCTCTTTCCAAGACCATGATTGCCTATTATGTTTCCCTCTTTCCCTTTTCCCATAATGGCGTTCCAGTCTCCCATTACTATTTTGCAGCATTTTTTATTTTCGTCCATTATTCTCTCAATTACATTGTACGTTTCCTCTACAATTTGGTCATCATGTTCTGAAGTTGGGATATACACCTGGACAATCAGTAAATCTTTTTGTGCTCCTTTCAGTCTTACACCAATAACCTGGTCATTTGCATAGTCTACATATTCCACACATTTAGCCAATTCCTTTGTCATAATCATTCCTACTCCATTCATTCATTTTACTTCTCCTCCTAGGTAGTACAACACATATTCATCTGACTACAACTCTCCATGTCCATTCCATCTTACCTCAGAAACTCCTATGAGGTCCATATGCTTCTTTTCCATCTCTCTTTTAAGGTTTTCTAGTTTTCTTGCTTGTAATAGAGTTCTAACATTCCAGGTACCAATTCTCATTTTGATTTTTTGCCTCCTTTCAAGTTGTCCCCCCCCGGAGATCCAAATGGGGGACTATTTTACCTCCGGACACTGATTTAACATGAGAGGAAGCCATTTTCGTGCATAAAATGGAGACGGCATTATGCAGGGAAGATAATCTACGGTGGTATTCCGTTGGCTTCCGCAGTTCTGGAGGCCGCCCCTAACATGGTATACAGACGCCTTTTGCAGCCGCCCACTCCAGGTCAGACGCTGCATGAGAAGTATAGGTTGGAAAATGAAAGACCCCTAGCCTTCAAAACCTAATAGCGTCAGGGTTGGAAGAGAACAAGAGCTGTCCGGGGGTGGCCAGATAGGAAAGATAAAAGTGAAGAGCCTGGCATAAGTAAGTGGAAGCCCCGTGGTCGCCAGCCACGTAATCACTAGGTGTGACTACCTGAGAAAGATAATCTGTTACAGATACCTTATCAGCTCTATAGCCAATTACATGTATCACTTGCACAGTCGATCTGTATACCAGCTGAATAGTCTCCCTCTGCACTAGAGGTTCATGCATCATACTTTTCTGTAATATGATTTACGCCACAAGTCCGCATACATATACAAGGCTTTGTGCATGCTGCCAGAGCAGATGCGACAAAGTCTGGGCCCTTGCATATTTTGACAGGTCTGCATGCACTCAGTGCCTCATGGGGACTACCGTGCGCCCAGTGAAGTGTCACTGCCACACTAGCTGGCACCTGTACTATGGTATGCATAAACCAACTGCCATGCACAACTAAAACCAATCACCTCTAAGCTCTCTACTGTATGTCATGTTACAATCACCTATGCTATTGCCAGCAGTTTGTAGGTTATGTCTGCAGATACAGCACTGATTCGAGAGAAATAATTTGCCACCACATTGCTGCTCCCTTATGTGGCAAATGTCTGTTGTAAATTGGCAGATAAAATCCAGTTGTTAGAACAGCCTTAGGTCAAAAGGATTCAGATGGCATTGTAAATTCAAATGAAATAGGTTTATGGTCAGTAAACACTGTGAATAGTTATGCGTCCATGTACAAACTAAAGTACTTGATAACCCCATACATGGCTAATATTTTCCTGTTGTAAGCACCCCACTTAATTTGTAAGGATGTCAACTGCTGGGAGAAGAATCTAAGCAGCTGCCACAGATCCTGGATTTGTTGATGAAGCACTGGGTCAATTACTACTTGATTACCATCCACCACAATGGCAAGAGTTGCAGAATGGACAGGGGGCACTGACAGGATGGTGTTACTTAATTTTGCTCTTACTTTGTCATAAGTTGTTGCAACTCTATGGTCCAAGTAAGCGGGCTTCATCCATTTGAATTTGGTCCAGATAGTGTGTTGGTGAAAGTCACTTGTTTGGCTGCAGCATGATGTAGATGGTGCGTATAAAAATTTACCATTTCCAGAAAATGGCATTTTCTGAATGTCCTAGGTATGCTACCTTCCTCTGTTGGAACATGCATTTGCCCTTATTAATCATAAATTGTTACTCCAAAAACTGACTGCAAATAATTTTCATTTCCTAAGGACGTCTTCAAAAATATACAAAAACAGAAAGACAGACAGTGTGGCACCTAGCTCACAAACCACTGCCATGTTTGAACTGTGTTCTTGACACCAAATGACATATATAAAATTTAAACAGCTTAAAGGGAGCGTTGGCAGCAGTTTTAAGTCCATGAGTTCCACAGGGCATGCCATCTTAAATAAATTAGACTGAATATTCACACCTGCTAAAATTGGTGAAATCTTGGTTATTAGGTGTTGGTCACTACACGGTCTCCCTAATCTGTCTTTCTTTGTTACGAGGTGTATAGGCAATGTCCCAGAACTGTCAGAATAGTGAATTACATCTGTGGGCAATAAATCATCAAATTCTTTCTTGGCTGCAGCATACTTGTCCGGCATTAGTCTGCGAGCTTTGAAGGCATTCAGAGGTTCGGCAGTAGTGTGAATATGATGCCTTGTATTGTGTGTGATGATAGCAATAGGTGGAGTCTGCTCAGTAACAGTTCTGGTGTGAGTCTCATGTAGTTGATGCAAGCTGAAGAAGAGGAAAATATTTAGAGAAACTCCATAATTTTGCTTGGGCAGCTTCAAATTCCTCAGATTTTGCACAAATTTTGGAATGTTATAAATTGCTTTGAAATGTTAGTTTTTTCTTCCCTTAATGATGATAATTTTTAAATCAAAGTAATTTACAATCAGGATCCACGATAACATCACTAGATATTATGATGTCTGCTGCGCTATTATTAGTCTTAGTCATAGGAAAGGGGAATTTTGTTAAAATTCAGTAAAGGCGCAGTTGGGCGATGAAGACTATGGCCGTCGGCAGCCAGTAGGCAGGCAGAGTAAACATGGCGTGGAGCTGCAGTGGTGTATTGCACGTACAATGTGTTTGGAGTGCAGCAACAGTGAGGCAGGGAACTGCAGTGTTGTTTTAAGTTATTGAGATGTATGAGGTGAGGCAGTAGGCCAGAGCCGGGAGTGGTGATGTGTAAGTAGCTGACGTATGGGAATTTACCCCTGCCATAGTTTCTGTCTCTCTCTGACACTACACCAGAAGTGAGGAGAAAAGCAGTATAAATAGTCAGGCACTTTTAGCTTGAGAGGTGTGCCAGGTCAGTCGAGAGTCAAGTCAGACCTGTGCTGGTCTATGCTTATAGTGGCCAGTCTGGCAGCAATGTTGTAAATATTCTGAGTAAATATGTACTTTGCTTCTATGTACTTGTTTGGGCTGTATTCCGCTTCCGGGGACACAACACCGGGGTGGGATGGAATGGCAGCCGGGTACTTGGAGATTGCACAGTCTACCTGAAGGAGGGCAGTGACAGCAGTCGGCAGTGGCATCCAGGACGGGCCATGTTTGCTTCCCACCTGGCGTACTGGGGTCCAGGCGAGGCATGCGCTGTGGGAGGCACGGCAGTACTGTAGACGGCGGAAGGTGTTGCCATCCGGCAAGCACCACTAGCAGCAAGTTGCGGCACCGCATCCAGGAGGGCACAGGTTCGAGTCCGGTCCTGTCCTGGGAGCAGCAGCGACTGAGGGCCACGGGTGACCAGTACAACCACCTTCATTCCATGGTCAGACAGGAGCAGGCAAGACAGGGCGGAGGGTGGTGGGGACAAGGGAATGTAACAGTCTCCAGAATCTTGGGCAGCTACACGGCACGAGACGCGACGCCTCGGCAGGCGGTGACTGGGCAGAGCGTGGCCTTGATGACAGAGCAGCATCATCGGCATACCAGGAGTTGCTGAGCCGGCTGGACTCATTGGACAACACTGCGGGTGGCACGCTGACACTACGCTGCACCCATCGAAGTACTGTAAATTATGTGAATAAAGAAACGCTTCCGTATACTGCTGTATCACTCTGCACTACCCCTTGATGCTATTGAACTTGCTTGGCCTCCTGACGAAATACGGCTTCAGCTGTGCAAACTGGAGTCCTGGGTTTGACCATCGATGGGCCACAACATGTCATTTACTGCAATAAATAGCTGTCACCATTGGTGGCTAACCTATGCTTACAATAAATATTCCAATCTGAACTTGGGGTTTCATTGTTATTCACTTCTAGTTTCAACCAACTATCAGGGCATTATAACCTTCAATAAGCAATACTAACTCTGGGACCTTTCCTTGGTTGCTCTTCCAGTTTACTAATGTCATTTTAACCTTTTATGTGTCCAATCTGTGAGGACGAGCATTCTCTGAGAACATTGTGGCTTGTAAAACAATAAACTGGTAGCCAAGATCGCAGGAATTCTTTTTATTCCATGATTACCGGTTTCGGCAAAACTAAAGCCGCCATCATCGGATCTAGGGAGGACAGAATACACTATAAAAGTGGGCTCAGATTCCACTTATATAACATGTATACATATAAATTTATGTTACATACCTTAGGACACATACAGGTTATAACATCAAGGCAAACAATGATGATATTAATAGTTGCCTATAACACGCAGGCCTTACAAAATTGTCATAAGTA
The DNA here is from genome assembly GCF_023864345.2 of Schistocerca serialis cubense. NCBI lineage: Eukaryota > Metazoa > Arthropoda > Insecta > Orthoptera > Acrididae > Schistocerca > Schistocerca serialis. The sequence goes on from NC_064645.1 coordinate 406,983,858, forward strand.
GCACATAGGCGTCCAAGAGAGATGACATTATAAATGTTAAGTCTCTCCAACACATACAAGCGCAAGCTAGGTACTACCACAACTCCGGCTCTCTTCTTACACTACAGGCCGCATCGCGAGATGGCGCTAGCAGAAGAGGCACCAATGAATATCACAGCTTGCGTCATAACAGGCTCTGCGTGTGTGGTAACACTACATCATTAGGGCTTGTACATAATTCTAGAGATTACTGTATCACGTAAACATATATGAAACTTATGAAAGCTGCAGACCTACACAATTGCACATCTGCCTGGTCACATATACGACATATCGAAAAGCAAATGCACATTTAATGAGAGCTGCGGAGTTACAAAAATGTACATCTGTCTGGTCCTGTACATAATAAGATACGATCATACATAGATATTTTATGGGATCTGCAGGGTTATACACAGCACATCAGTCTGATGATATATAAAATCTACCGAGAGCATATACAAATTTTAAGAACATTGCAGGGTTATACAGTGCATACCCATCTGGTCATATATAAAAATACCAATAAAACACACCTTGCATATGAGTGCAGATTTTTCCAGTCATATCAAATACACATCTGCCTGGTTACATATAAAACATACCGAAAAGAAATGCAAATTTTCTGGGACTGCCAAGTTACACAAATACACATCTGTCTGGTCATATATAAAACCTACAAAAAGTCATATACAAATTTAAGGACACCGCAGGGCTACACAAATGCATACCCGTCTGGTCTTATATTAAAAAACGTACCGATAAATTACACATTTCGTATTAGCCTTGAAATATGAATCACAGATGGGAAAAACTGCACACTCCACGTTCTTTATTTGAAATTAAAAAATTTAGATATGCAATTTATAGTTCTCAAGCCTATAAATGATTGTTCCCATGCTATGATATGGTGCGCAGTACATCTGGCTGTGTTACTTACAATAAAAAATAATGTTGTTTTACAGTGTTAGATATTTGACATTTCATTAATTAATACCGAATCAGCTGACTAACAATATGTACATTTACGTACCTGTCTAGATTTTCAATTATGTATCGAAGTATGGAAATACATCGTAATCCTATCTCAAATGCTAGTTCTTTCTTTTGTGTTTTTAATTCCTCTGCATTACTTTTTGTTAGTATTTCTCTGGCAGGTGGGAAAAAATCCTTTACAGTGTTGAGGCACACAATTGAACATATGCAGTAATCAATTAAATCAATGCAGCTGTCTTCTAAAGCCACACAGCTGTCTGTGTGATACAGAATTGTTTCTAATAAGCCAATTATTGAAGCCTCATGGAATAACTGAAATTTAAATATATTATATTTTTCAGTTTTTAGACATCACATTATCAAAATTTGTTACTAAATGTAACTAAAGACTAATAAAAAGTCACCAACAATATTATTTTTATCAGAGATAATTTAGCTCAAACTTGTTGGGGTGGGGGTGGGTAAATATCCTTTCTGGGTTAAATGTTTAAAATAGGTGAGAAGAAATAAGGCTTGAAATCTGAAACTTACTTAGTAGTAGGAGGGACATGCTTTATCAAAGATTTTTGAATATACAGAAAAAGTACTGAAAGTTAATGACACATACCTGAAGCATTATTATAGAGAATAAAATATGGAAATCACAATATAACATTTCAGTTTTTTACTGAAAAGTCCAAGACATCTGTCTATTGTAGAATTTTGGAACATCTCTTATACCTGCATGTTCAGAAATTTATGGAGACCAAAAATCTCATCTGTAGGAAGAGTTCCAAAACCACTTATACTGGTAACCAGACTGATTCCATGCTACTTTCCTTTCAGACGGCTTTTGACAGACTTTTTTACTACCACTGAATAATAATAATAATAATAATAATAATAATTTATATAGGAGCACTCACTACACTAAATATACACACTAGGCAGAGATCAGAACCAACCAACACACAGAAGAAACCCACAAAACCAGCATGGCAACACAGGCTACAGATCAGAATAGAAAAACTGAGAAAAGACATTGGACAGCTAACGCAATTTATAAGAAATGAAATATCAGACAAAAAACGAAAAAGGTTAGGTAAATTCTCACAACAAGAAGCGATACAGCAATTAGATGAAAAGAAGCAGAAATTACAAGCACTGGCCAAACGACTTAGTAGGAAACAAAACCAAACATTCAACTCAAACCAAAAGAAATTTTGCCAGACAATAGATAACACACACATTAAAATAGACAATCCACCAAACACAACAGACATGGAACACTTCTGGAGCAACATATGGTCAAATCCGGTACAACATAACAGACATGCACAGTGGATACAAGCAGAAACAGACACATACAAGATGATACCACAAATGCCTGAAGTGATAATTTTGCAACATGAAGTCACCCGAGCAATTAATTCTACGCACAATTGGAAAGCCCCTGGAAAAGATAAAATAGCAAATTTCTGGCTAAAGAAGTTCACCTCAACACATTCACATCTAACTAAATTATTTAAAAGTTACATTGAAGACCCATACACAGTCCCTGATACACTTCCACAAGGAATAACTTATCTGAAACCTAAAGATCAAGCAGTCACAGCAAACCCAGCAAAATATCGCCCCATATCATGCCTACCAACAATATACAAAATATTAACTTCAGTCATTACACAGAAATTAATGACACATACAACACAGAACAAAATTATAAATGAAGAACAAAAAGGCTGCTGCAAAGGAGCACGAGGATGTAAAGAGCAACTGATAATAGATGAGGTGATATATCCAGCTAAAACTAAAAAAAGGTCGCTACACTACACATACATTGATTACCAAAAAGCTTTTGATGGTGTACCCCACTCATGATTACTACAAATATTGGAAATATACAAAGTAGATCCTAAATTGATACAGTTCCTAAGCATAGTAATGAAAAATTGGAAAACCACACTTAATATCCAAACAAATTCAAATAATATCACATCACAGCCAATACAGATTAAGTGTGGAATATACCAAGGAGACTCATTAAGTCCTTTCTGGTTCTGCCTTGCCCTGAACCCACTATCCAACATGCTAAATAATACAAATTATGGATATAATACTACTGGAACATACCAACACAAAATCACACATTTGCTATGCATGGATGATCTAAAACTACTGGCAGCAACAAATCAACAACTCAACCAATTACTAAAGATAACAGCAGTATTCAGCAATGATATAAATATGGATTTTGGAACAGACAAATGTAAGAAAAATAGCATAGTCAAGGGAAAACACACTAAACAAGAAAATCACGTATTGGATAACCACAGCGACTGCATAGAAGCGATGGAAAAAACAGATGCCTATAAATATCTAGGATACAGACAAAAAAATTAGAATAGGTAATACAAATATTAAAGAAGAAATAAAAGAAACATATAGACAGAGACTAACAAAAATACTGAAAACAGAATTGACAGCAAGAAACAAGACAAAAGCTATAAATACTTATGCTATACCAATATTGACCTACTCATTTGGAGTAGTGAAATGGAGTAACACAGACCTAGAAGCACTCAATACACTTACACGATCACAATGCCACAAATATAGAATACATCACATACATTCAGCAACAGAAAGATTCACATTAAGCAAAAAGGAAGGAGGAAGGGGATTTATTAACATAAAAAACCTACATTATGGGCAGGTAGACAATTTAAGAAAATTCTTTATAGAATGAGCAGAAACTAGCAAAATACACAAAGCAATCACTCATATAAATACATCGGCTACACCATTGCAATTTCTTAACCACTTCTACAACCCTTTAGATCACATAACATCAACAGATATGAAGAAAGTAAATTGGAAAAAGAAAACACTACATGGCAAGCACCCATATCATCTAACGCAGCCACACATTGATCAAGACGCATCCAACACATGGCTAAGAAAAGGCAATTTATACAGTGAGATGGAAGGATTCATGATTGCAATACAGGATCAAACAATAAACACCAGATATTACAGCAAGTATATTATTAAAGATCCCAATACCACAACAGATAAATGCAGACTTTGCAAACAACAAATAGAAACAGTAGATCACATCACAAGCGGATGTACAATACTAGCAGATACAGAATACACCGGAAGACATGACAATGTAGCAAAAATAATACATCAACAACTTGCCGTACAACATAAACTAATAAAACAACATGTTCCCACATACAAGTATGCACCACAAAATGTACTGGAGAATGATGAATACAAATTATACTGGAACAGAACCATTATAACAGATAAAACAACACCACATAACAAACCTGACATCATACTCACCAATAAAAAGAAGAAATTAACACAACTAATCAAAATATGCATACCCAATACAACAAATATACAGAAGATAACAGGAGAAAAAATTGGCTGAGGAAGTCAAGGACATGTGGCATCAAGATAAAGTTGACATTATACCAATTATACTATCAACTACAGGAGTCATACCACACAATATCCACCAGTACATCAACACATTACAGCTACAGCCAAATGTATATATACAACTACAGAAATCTGTAATTATTGAACATGTTCAATTACCCGAAAGTTCCTAAATGCAATGTAACATATACCATACAGTTAAAAGGAAGTCACGTTTGATCAAGGTCCACATCACTTTCCATTTTCAACCAGACATAACGTCTGAGAAAGGAAAGGTAATAATAATAATAATAATAATAATAATAATAATAATAAATCTTTATTTAGCTGTAATAACTTTACAGTCTTGGACATTGTCAGTTTTTGTACATTTACAAAAATATCATGCCATACATATAATGAATATATACATGTAGCACATTATGTAAACATTTACCATCATTAATAAGCCTTAGTGGCAAAAAGCTTTATTTGTGACAGTCTTTTTGCTTTTCCAATCTGCAACTCAGCATCTCCGCTATATGGTGAGTAGCAGCTTTCCTTTTCTTAATGCTGTTACATTCCATCCTGGATTTTCCATTGTCTCATTAGTAGACTGAGGTATACAAAACTAGAATTGTTGATAGTGGAGCTCAGAAATATTTGAGTGAGTATAAACAGCTTTCAGTTAACAGTTATTTCAATTTGCCTTTAAAAAGATTTCCATGGAATTGCTTTTACATTATTTGGCAACCTATTATAGAACTGCCTGCCAGCTTCAAAGTTATTAGTACTCTCTGATAATCACATCAGGTTCATGTATTGTAATTATGAATGCCTCTACTCATTACACTCAGTTTATCAATCTCTTTTTACAAACATAATAGTCTTAAGGACATACAATGAATACATAGTCAGTAAGTTGTAATTTTCAAAGTAGTAGGTACAGGGCGCATTTATTTACATCATCCATTATCTAACTACTCTCTTTTGAAGCCTGAATGTCCTGTCCATGTACACTGTGGGTGCCCCACCCTAATTTTTTATCTAACATTGCAAATGAGTGAATTAATCCATAGGACACTTGTTTAAGGGCAAGAGGATTTATTATATTTGAGAGGTATTTTAGTAAGTAAATATTGCAGCTAACCACTTTACAGATTTAGCTGATATGCAGTTTTCATGTAAGTTGTTCATCAAACACAATGCCTAAAAACTTATGTTTATCGGATTTTTCAGCTTTAGGCTGTGATTCAATATGAGACTGGCTACAATTCAACAAGAGCTTCAGTATAAAAGTCTACTCCTTATTCAGCGCAAACTCCAGACTGAAATATCAACAATATTAGGAAAATGATAGATTGCTACTGACCGTAAAGATGATCTGATGAGTTACAGACAGGCATAACAAAAAGACTATTACACATTATAGCTTTCAGTCAAAGCCTTCTTCAGCAAAGAAAACATGCACACATTTAACAGCTATATTGGCAGCTTTGACCAGAGCCCTGGCCAAAGCTGCCAGTGTAGCTGTTAAATGTGCGTGAGGTGCCAATGCTTGTGTAGGCAGGTGTTCCTTGGCTCTTCAGTGTATCATTAGCATAGCTTTAAGTTTTGCAGCTGTGTTATGCCATTAATATACGCAAGTGACAAAAATGGCCAGATAATACTTCTGTGGGAGACTCCATAGTAAGAGAGCTTTGTGCACTGATTTTACTGTTAGGATTTTATTTTCATTCCTGTAACACAGTTTAGTACACTGTCTACTCCCTTTTGATACACTGGTATCTCAGTAAGTTCAGGAAAGGTCCCATGTCCAATTGGACTGTTTATTAAATGTGTTATTGGTTTCATTAATTAATATTTGAATTCCTTAAGTAATGTAGGTTATATGTCATCCCTCCCACTAGATGTTTTTATTTAGAGTTTTGAGATTATTTTCATTACCTCGTGTTATGTTACACTCCTTAAAATGAATTACTCATTTTACTGAATTTATTTTAGTGTTGGTACAATTTCTTCTTTGTATGCCTTACTAAAATGTTTTATGAAGGCCTCACATACTGTCTATGGCTGCACTTACTAACCACCGTTTTTTGTCTAGTGCTCTATTACTGCATTCGCTTATTTGTTCAGAATGATAGAGTGCTTTTAGAGTCTTCAGGGATTCCCTATACTTTTTTTTATATCTCTAAATAAGGCATACAGGTCTTTCATATTTTCCTTTAATTTGTCAATTTCTGGAGGAATTTTAAGATTCCTTGTGTACTCTAATTTTCTTATCTTTTTTTACTATTGGACTTGATTAAAACTACGATTACATATTTCATAGTAATGGCCCCACGTTTTGTTAATATCATCTGATTTGTATATCTTCTGCCAGTCTCTGTGTGCAAGGCCTTACTTAAGTTTATTATGGTCAATTTTTCTTTTATAATTGTGTAAGTCATTATGTGACACTATCTCTATGATCCGAGAGATAATTTTCAATAGTTCTTACCACTGATTCTTCTGTACTTAAATCTGTAACAACATGTTCGATACAAGACTGTGAGGCAGTTGTTATTCTGTATGGTAAAGAATTTATGCAGATATGGTTGTAGCAATGTAACAAACCAGAAAACCTCTGATAATTTACATTATACCTTAAAGAGCCTATGTTCACATCTCCTATAATTATAACAATTTTTTTCTTTGTTGGTAGTTTATCCAAAAGTTCTTCTAAATGGCAGACAAATGAAGAATGATAAAAATGAGTATATGGAATATCAGAGAAGCTGTATAATTGGATTGAAAAGTTTCTAGCAAACAGAACACTGCAGAGAGAAATCTTCAGATGTAAAATTAACTTTAGGCATATCCCAAGGAAATATTATAGGATCACTACTTTGCACAATAACGACAATATTATGAAAAGAGCAGACTGCTACTCACCACATAGAGGAGATGAGTTGCAGACAGGCACAAGATAAAGACTGCTATACAGTTGAGTTTTCAGCCAAAAGGCCTTCTTCTAAAGTAGAAAACACTTACTTATTAATGCAAGCACAACTCACACACACATGACCCCTGCCTCTGGCCACTAAGTCCTGAACATGAACTAATTAGTTGAACATTCAAAAGAAATAATCACTAGGTGTGTGTATTCTGCTGAAATTGTGAAATGTAATTAGCACCACATGCATTTTGGGATTACATGACATTTTTAACTTCTATAATTTTCTTATTACTGTTTCACACAATCACATAACATTTAAACTGAACAAAATGGTTTGCTTAATACTCAACCTGAGTGAATACATTAATGTTTCATGGGTTGGTAATTTGTAAAATCAGACATTTTTGTATATGTAGTGTAGTTTATTTCACATACAGTAAAACCTCCTTTTTACACTTTTCAGCAGACTGACCCAAAAAAGTGCAAAATGTAGGAAAGTGTATAATACAGGACAGAACAGGAAACACAACAAGCAAAGATGAATAAATTTATTTTACTGTGCTGAGATTTACAACTTACTCTAAATGTTCAGAATTGTAAAATGTTGCACTTCACAAAACGAGAAAAAGTAGTATCCTATGACTATAATACCAATGTGTGTCTGTTGGAATCAGTCAACTCATACAAATACATGGTTGTAACACTTTGTAGGGATATGAAATGGAATGATCACATAGGTTCAATCATGGGTAAAGCACTTGGTAGACTTCAGTTTATTGGTAAAATACTGGAGAAGTGTAATCAGTCTACAAAAGATTGCTTAAAAAGCACTTGTGCAACTGGTTCTAGAATATGGTCAAGTGTGTGGGACCCATACCAGATAGGACTAACAGAGGACACTGAACATGTACAGAGAAGGGCAGCATGAATGGGCACAGGATTGTTTAATCCGTGGGAGAGAGTCACAGAGATACTGAAGGAACTCAACTGGCAAACTCTTTAAGGCAGATGTGAACTATCCCAAGAAAGTCTATTAACAAAGTTTCAAGAACCGGCTTTAAATGATTACTCTAGGAATATACTTCAACTGCCTATGTATCAGTCACATAGGGATCATGAGGATAAGATTAAAACTGAGTTCATGAATAATTTCTGTAACACTTGCATTTTACCTTCCAGTAACAAATCTAGCAACAAGCTTCTGAATTGCTTCAATGTTTTCCTGTAATCCGACCTGGTGGGGATCCAAAACACTTGAGCAGTACTCAAGAATGGGTCACACTAGAATTCCATATTGTGTCTTCTTTATAGATGTGCTACACTTTCCCAGAATTCTCCCAATAAGATGAATTATCTGCCTTCCTGACTACCAACCTGATGTGCTCACTCCATTTCATATCGCTTTAGAGTGTTATGCCTAGATATTTAGTCAGTGTAGTGTGTCAAGCAAGACATCGTTAATGCTCTATCTGAACATTACGGGATTATTTTTCTTGCTCATCCGCATTAACTTACATTTTTCTACATTTAGAACAAGCTGCCATTCATAACACCAACTAGGAATCTGTCTAATATGTAAACATGAAATGTAGGAAGGGGAAAGGATGGGTAGGAAAGGAAAGGGGAAGGATTGGTGGGAAATCGTGACGGCTAGCTCCACACGACATTGTGGTAATGCAATGGTGAAAGTTCAAAATTTGTGCCGGACTTTTCCCTTTGCATCCACTTCTACATCTACATCTACATCCATACTCCGCAAGCCACCTGATGGTGTGTGGTGGAGGGTACTTTGAGTACCTCTATCGGTTCTCCCTTCTATTCCAGTCTCATATTGTTCATGGAAAGAAAAATTGTCGGTATGCCTCTGTGTGGGCTCTAATCTCTCTGATTTTATCCTCATGGTCTCTTTGCAAGATATACATAGGAGGGAGCAATATACTGCTTGACTCCTCGGTCAAGGAATGTTCTCGAAACTTCAACAAAAGCCCGTACTGAGCTACTGAGGGTCTCTCCTGCAGTCTTCCACTGGAGTTTATCTATCATCTCCGTAACGCTTTCACAATTAGTAAATGATCCTGTAACGAAGTGTGCTGCTCTCCGTTGGATCTTCTCTGTCTCTTCTATCAACCCTGTCTGGTACGGATCCCACACTGGTGAGCAATATTCAAGCATTGTGCGAACAAGTGTACTGTAACCTACTTCCTTTGTTTTAGGATTGCATTTCCTTAGGATTCTTCCAATGAATCTCAGTCTGGCATCTGCTTTACCGATGATCAACTTTATATGATCATTCCATTTTAAATCATTCCTAATGCCTACTCCCAGATAATTTATGGAATTAACTGCTTCCAGTTGCTGACCTGCTATTTTGTAGCTAAATGATAAGGGATCTATCTTTCTATGTATTCACAGCACATTACACTTGTCTACATTGAGATTCAATTGCCATTCCCTACACCATGAGGCAATTCGCTGCAGATCCTCCTGCATTTCAGTACAATTTTCCATTGTTACAACCTCTCAATATACTACAGCATCATCCGCAAAAAGCTTCAGTGAACTTCTGATGTTATCCACAAGGTAATTTATGTATATTGTGAATAGCAACGGTCCTATGACACTCCCCTGCGGCACACCTGAAATCACTCTTACTTTGGAAGACTTCTCTCCATTGAGAATGACATGCTGCGTTCTGTTATCTAGCAACTCTTCAATCCTATCACACAATTTGTCTGTTAGTCCATATGCTCTTACTTTGTTCATTAAACGACTGTGGGGAACTGTATCAAATGCCTTGCGGAAGTCGAGAAACACGGCACCTACCTGGGAACCCATGTCTATGGCCCTCTGAGTCTCGTGGACGAATAGCGCGAGCTGGGTTTCACACAATCATCTTTTTCTAAACCCATGCTGATTCCTACAGAGTAGATTACTAGTCTCAGGAAAGTCATTATACTCAAACATAATATGTGTTCCAAAATTCTACAACTGATCGACGTTAGAGATATAGGTATATAATTCTGCACATCTGTTCGGAGTCCCTTCTTGAAAACGGGGATGACCTGTGCCCTTTTCCAATCCTTTGGAACGCTACGCTCTTCTAGAGACCTACGGTACACCGCTGCAAGAAGGGGGCAAGTTCCTTTCGTACTCTGTGTAAAATCGAACTTGTATCCCATCAGGTCCAGCGGCCTTTTCTCTTTTGAGCGATTTTAATTGTTTGTCTATCCCTCTGTCATCTATTTCGATATCTACCATTTTTTCATCTGTGTGACAATCTAGAGAAGGATCTACAGTGCAGTCTTCCTCTGTGAAACAGCTTTGGAAAAAGACATTTAGTATTTCAGCCTTTAGTCTGTCATCCTCTGTTTCAGTACCATTTTGGTCACAGAGTGTCTGGACATTTTGTTTTGATCCACCTACTGCTTTGACGTAAGACCAAAATTTCTTAGGAATTTCTGCCAAGTCAGTACATAGAAATTTACTTCCGAATTCATTGAATGTCTCTCGCATAGCACTCCTCACACTACATTTCGCTTCGTGTAATCTTTGTTTGTCTGCAAGGCTTTGGTTATGTTTATGTTTCCTGTGAAGTTCCCTTTGCTTCTGCAGCAGTTTTCTAACTCGGTTGTTGTACCACGGTGGCTCTTTTCCATCTCTTACGATCTTGCATGGCACATACTCATCTAATGCATATTGTACGATGGTTTTGAACTTTGTCCACTGATCCACAACACTATCTGTACTTGAGACAAAACTTTTGTGTTGAGCCGTCAAGTACTCTGAAATCTGATTTTTGTCACTTTTGCTAAACAGAAAAATCTTCCTACCTTTTTAATATTTCTATTTACAGCTGAAATCATCGATGCAGTAACTGCTTTATGATCGCTGATTCCCTGTTCTACATTAACTGTTTCAAATAGTTCAGGTCTGTTTGTCACCAGAAGGTCTAATATGTTATCGCAATGAGTCAGTTCTCTGTTTAACTGCTCAAGGTTTTTGCCTACTACTACCTTGCCGCGTCTCAGGAGTTGTCTTGTCGGGCCTAGGGAGGGAATTCTCTAACTTAAAAATGCCTACATGTGCACTCCACACGTACTCCGCTACCCTTGTAGTCGCTTTCTACGTGTAGTGCATGCCTGACCCATTCAGGGGGACCCTACATTTCACCACCCGATAGCGGAGGTCAAGAAATTTGCACCCCAGATCTCCACAGAATCGTTTGAGCCTCTGGTTTAAGCCTTCCACTCGGCTCCAAACTAGAGGACCGTGATCGGTTCTGGGAACGATACTACAAATAGTTAGCTCAGATTCCACCCCGTGAGTGAGGCTTTCTGCCTTCACCAACTCCGCCAACCACCTGTATGAACTTAGGATGACCTCTGAACCCAGACGGCGGGAGTCATTGGTGCCGACATGAGCAACAATTTGCAGTCGGGTGCACCCAGTGCTCTCTATCACCGCCGGCAGGGCCTCCTCCAAATCTCAGATGAGACCCCCCGGCAAGACTGATTATTGATTATCTATGTATTTCCTACATTTCATGCTTAAATACATGTATCAGCCGTGTCATCACAAGTCGTGTCTGTTCTGTGAGACATGTAGTGGTGGAGAGGGCACAGGAGATCTGTTGATGGATGTGTTGTGTAGGATGTTATTTGTCAATACAAGCTCTGGTAATATTATCTGTATATTTTGACAAATCCTGCTTTTGACTGTGCAGATGAAGCATATGTGGGTGACAAGACTGACTTTCTTACAGTGAGGTAGGTCTTTTGAAAGATGAATCTGTGGCTGCTTAACAGGACAGAACAAGTTCAAAAATGGCTCTGAGCACTATGGGACTCAACTGCTGAGGTCATTAGTCCCCTAGAACTTAGAACTAGTTAAACCTAACTAACCTAAGGACATCACAAACATCCATGCCCGAGGCAGGATTCGAACCTGCGACCGTAGCGGCCTTGCGGTTCCAGACTGCAGCGCCTTTAACCGCACGGCCACTTCGGCCGGCGACAGAACAAGTCAAAAGAACTGACTCACTCTATCTTGCTATCCCCACCTTGCTTCATGTGTCCTTTCCTAACCCCTCCTCCCAATCAGACCAGGCAACTGCTTTCAATAATACATAGATAATCGATAATCAGTCTTGCCGTGGCAATAGGAGTGTACCTTTGGCTCCCTGTGTGGTTGTATATGTGAATGTGTGTACTTGTATTAGAAAAAGAGCAAGAGCTCGAAAGATAGTGTGAATACTATTTTCTGTTATGTGTTTTTATGCTCCACACATTATTCTTCTGCAGGTGAGTGGCTGCCTTTCCCTTATTTTATGTATTGTTCCATCCAGGAATTTCCATTATTTCCATTATTGTTATATAATGTCCACACCAACCACTTCAGTTTTTGCAGTGTGATCAGTCACCACAATGAGGCACAAATAATACCACCACAGTATGTCAATACACTACTAAATACTCCTTAGATATTATATTATCTTATTTTAACTCTTAAATGGGTTCTTTAATTTTCTGTCAGTGATTGCACCATTCTGGCACAAATAACGGCACTTTTCTAATAACATTTGCGCGCGCACACACACACACACACACACACACACACACACACACACACACACGCACACACACACACTCTTAACACAGGCCTAAACCCGAAATATGTTTAAAAATCTTTTATGCTCGCTCAACATTCGTTTGACAACACTTCTGAAGAACTTTGAAGATATGGTACACTCACGAGCTGCACTTGGCAGCTGTGACTCATTACGGAGGAGTGACAACTCAATTTTTCATGTAAGCAAGTGAGAAGTTGTAATATACAAAATGAAAACCAAACATTTTGAGCAGATGTTAGGTGATAATGTGTGGGGTGATCGTATTGACAAATGAATTAACTCTGTATAGTTCTAACTTTGCACATTATTAAATAACTGCTTCGCGAAACAGTATTGTATACTGGGATATATCAAATAATGTTGTGGTGTTTTATTAAACAGACTGGCTTTGTATTTGGGAGGATAGATGTTCTAGCCCTCATTTGGCCATCTTGCTTTAGGTTTTCTGCAGTTTCCCTAAATTACTTCAGATGCCGGAATGGATCCTACTATAAGATCATGGAATAGTCTATTTGGAAATTCGACCTAAACATGTAAACTAATTTATGTTCAGATGAAACAACAACTTCAGGTGAAAGATCATTATGAGGATTTAATGCACAAATTCACAAATTTTCAGTATACTGTTCGCCTCAAGATTTATATTCCATAGTAATGTAGTAATCTCTGTTACTTACAATAGTGTATGCCATAAAAGTATTTCCTGGGTTTGGTTCAATAGACAATAACCGTGGTAAAATCTTCTCTTTCCAAACAGATATGCAGATTATTTCATAAACAAGGACAGGTATCTGAAATGAGCACAAGATGAACACAGCTGATGACATTAAAGTTTTGCCAAGTTTTTTTCATGCATATTTTTGTTCGAGTTAAATGTTGGAGTTTCATTTATCTAATGATGTTAACAACAGACATCACCAGCATTAACAACTAAATCTGCCATTGACCAAATACCTTTTATTGTTTCTTACTCACACTACATTTCTGTAATCACATTCCTTTAGTAAGGAAGGAAAACAGAGTAAGAAAAGAAAGACAGAGTCAAAGAAGGAGAATAACAATAATATGGAGAGGTAAATGGATGAAGAGTCAGGAGTTGTAGTGGGACCTATTGTGGAAGTGTTATTTATGTGCAGTGGAACACATGTCATATTACGACGTAACATTTCATCATGTCCTCTCTGAAGTAAGAAAATTATTCTGTCAAACAAGGATGAAACAGTAGTGAGAATGAGAATTCAAATATTGTAGTGGCTGTCATATCAGCTATTCACGATCTACTCTCTGACCTTAGTCGTATGTCTGCTCAATTGCCTTTCTCTATACCTACATCTACATCCACATGGTTACTCTGCAGTTCACACTTAAATGCCTGGCAGAGGGTTCATCGAACCATTTTCATGCTATTTATCTACCATTCCACTCTTGAATGGCGCTTGGGAAAAAGGAACACCTAAAGCTTTCCGTTGAAGCTCTGATTTCTCTTATTTTATTATGGTGATCATTTCTCTCTACGTAGGTGGGTGTCAACAAAATATTTTCGCATTCGGAAGAGAAAGTTTGTGACTGAAATTTCGTAAATAGATCTCACCCCAAAGAAAACCGCCTTTGTTTCAGTGACTGCCACCCCAACTTGCGTATCATATCAGTGACACACTCACCACCCGAGTCATATGGCTATCCTAGGGAATGTATCATACTGTACTGTATTTTTTATTTCCTCCTGTAAATTTTACATGTACAGTACATCAGAAATTGAACAGTCATATGGCTATCCTAGGGAATGTATCATACTGTACTGTATTTTTTATTTCCTCCTGTAAATCTTACATGTACAGTACATCAGATATTGAACAGGTCAGTGCAAATATGTCTTCATGTTTACATGATGTTTTCTTTGTATTAATGAATACAAATTTTTCATCTCTCAGTTATAATTAAACTACTTTAACTAGAAAATTACAACTGAAAATATGAATAAACTAACATTAATTATTACACTCTTTACATGCTGCAAGTAAATAGTCATAATTACATAACATTTTTGGGAATTTGGTTTATACAACTAACATTAACTTTCTTAGGCTCTCAAAGATTTTGGAGGTGGTCTTCCAGACTGTAGAAGCAGTACATTAACAGATATTCACTTGACACTGCTCTAATTTTTTTTAGATCATTCATTAGTTTAATTTCTATTGGCAAGTCATTGTAAATAATATCACCAAAGAGTAATGTTCCTTTTTGGTATGAACTGGTTTTTATTTGGAGCATTGTCTTGTGTTAGGCAGGTGAAGATTTCCATTTTTGAGGAGTACACTAGGATTTGTTATTGCATATTTTTTAAATAAAGATTGCTACTTGAAAGATCAAGAATCTCCATCCTTTTAAATAGTGCTCTGCAGGGTTTTTTTCTTTTTATTTCAGCTATGTTTGTCATCATTCTTTTTAGCACCGTGAAATATTTTAGGCAGGATGGTGAGTTACACCAGAATGTGACCCCATACTTCAGAACAGAATGTGTATTACCATAGTAAACAGTCATTAGACAGTCCTTATGACAACAGTTTTCAAGCACTCTCATTAAATAGCACATGGTACTTAGTCTCTTTAATTATGTATCAGTGAGAGTGTCCATCTAAGGTCCTGGTTATCTTGGAGCCAGATCCCCAGGAATTTTGTATTAGCTACACTTGCAATATCTATGTACAGTATGTAAATTTTTACATCCTCTTCACTGTTTCTCTTGACATTATGAAAATTTAACACCACTGTTTTAATTTTATGTATTATTATTTTGTTTTGGCTGAACCAGTTAACGGCTCTAGTTAATGTCACAGGCAGCGTTGTCTATAACATTTCAATCTGAATAGTGTCTGGTTAATTTATTATCTTATTGCTTGTGACCAGTACGATATGAACTAAGCCTGTTGTTAGGTGTACTTCTGATACCAATACTATAAGTTTCTGCAGCAACAGGATATGGTCTATGATGTCAGAGGCCTTAGACAGATCAAGGCATATGCCAGTACTTTTTCTCCGCTATCAAGTTTTTGTAGAGCTTCACTCAGAAACTGAAATAGTGCATTTTCTGTTGATTGATCTTTCTGTAAACTATATTTGGCTGTGGATAATATGTTGCATTTCTCTAAAAACTCTAGCAGCTTCTTAATAAAAAAATTCTATTATTTTCAAAAATATAAATAACATCAAATTTACATGGCTCACAGTTGTGTACATCATTCCATGTTTCTTTTTTTAAGTAAGTACCTGTGGTGTTCTAATCTTTGCTTGATAAAATTTCTACCTTCTCTTGTTATTTGTGAACCGGCTGACCATTTGTCTAGAAAAGTGATTACACACCTAACATTCACTCTGATGATTAATGCTACCGGTACTGAATGTTGTCACATTGTGGAGTGTTATTGTCAAGGGGCAGTTTTTATCAGTTTCTCAAGAGTTTCTATAAACAAGTCTTCACTGCAGTTCAGAAGATGTCAGAGACACACAGGAATTGTTTCTAGTTTGGGGGAAAATACTGCTGCAGCCTCAAAGTGTGTTCCCGTACAAAGATCATATCCATGCATAATTTCATTACTTATTTTCAACATTTTATTAATGAAAAGGGATATGCAATCATATTTTATATTTGCTCTGCAGTAACTTTTTGCCATTTCATATATCATTTGATACAATTAATTGTACACTGTAGAGCCAAAGAAACAGGTACACCTACCAAATATCGTGTAGGGTCCCCGTGAGCACACAGAAGTGCCACAACACGACGTGGCATGGACTTGACTAATGTTTGAAATAGTGCTGGGAGGGGGGGGGACTGACACCATGAATCCTGCAGGACTGTCCATAAATCCATGAGTACAAGGGGGTGGAGATCTCTTCTGAACAGCATGTTGCAAGACATCCCAGATATGCTCAATAATGTTCATGTCGGGGGAGTTTGGTGGCCTATGGAAGTGTTTAAACTCAGAAGAATGTTCCTGGAGCCACTCTGCAGCAATTCTGCATGTGTGGGGTGTTGCATTGTCCTGCTGGAATTGACAAAGTCTGTCGGAATACACAATGGACATGAATGGATGTAGGTGATCAGACAGGATGCTTATGTACACGAGACCTGTCAGAGTCGTATTTAGACGCATCAGGGGTCCCATATCACTCCAACTGCACACGCCCAACACCATTACACAGCATCCACCATCTTGAACAGTCCCCTCCTGACATGCAGGGGTCCATGGATCCATGAGGTTGTCTCCATACCCGTACACAGCCATCCGCCTGATACAATTTGAAACAAGACTCGTCCAACCAGGCAACATTCCAATGTCACTGTTGATCGGCCCATGCAAGGCATAAAGCTTTGTGTCATGCAGTCATCAAGGGTACACAAATGGGCCTTTGGCTCTGAAAGCCCAAATCGATTATGTTTCATTGAATGGTTCACACGGTGACACTTGTTGATGGCCCAGCATTGAAATCTGCAGCAGATTGCACTTCTGTCACGTTGAATGATTCTCTTCAATTGTCATTGGTCCCGTTTTTGCAGGATCTTTTTCCGGCCGTAGCGATGTTTGAGATTTGATGTTTTTCCGGATTTTTTATACTCACGGTACACACGTAAAATGGTCATTCAGGAAAATCCCCACTTCATCATTTTCAGAATCAAACAATGGAAACTCCGATATGAATATGAAAAATGTAGAAAAAGACAGATTACTACTTACTGTAAAGAAGACACATTAAATTGCAGACAGGCACAATTAAAAGACACTAACATAAAGCTTTCGGCCACAGCCTTCATCAGTAAAAGAGAGACACCAACATTCATACACACAAGCAAGCACACCTCATGCACACATGACCACAAACTCCAGCATCTTGGACCAGAATGCATGTGGGATGCAAACAGAAATCTGGAGGGGGCAGGGAAGGGGAAGGGATAGTAGTGTACAGGTGGGGAGAGACACGAATGCTATCTGGTGGAGTGTAGAGGGACTAGAATGTCAACAGATGCAGTGTCAGGAAGTTGTTGGGCAGAGATGGGGAAAAAAGGAGAGGCGTTAGGAAAGACGGGTGGATACGTTGACAGATGGTGGCAAATAACAAGGTGAGAGATGAGAATGGGGAGGAGATGATAGGTCAGAGGGGGTGGAAACTGTTGGGTGGATGGCGTGGGAGTAGTTACCGTAGGGAGTAGAGACTGTTGTAAGGACAACTCCCATCTGTGCAGTTCAGTAAAGCTGGTGATGGAGGGAAGGCTCCAAATGGCTCAGGTAGTGAAACAGCCATTGAAATCAAGTGTGTTATGTTCAGCTGCATGTTGTGCTGCAGGGTGGTCTACTTTGCTCTTGGTCACAGTTCGGCTGTGGCCATTCATCCTGTTGGACATCTGGTTGGTAGTCATGCTAATGCAAACAGCTGTGCAGTGATTGTAGCGTAGCTAGTAAATGACATGGCTGCTTTCACAGTTAGCCCGATCCCTGATGGGGTAGGATAAACCTGTTCCAGGACTGGAATAGGAAGTACTAGATGGGAAGGTCAGGCTAGTTTTGCACCAGGGTCTTCCACAGGGTTATCATCCTTGTGGCAAGGAGTTGGGATTGTCACAGGGATGGAATAGGATGTTGTGGAGATTGAGCAAGCAACAAAGCACCACTTTAGGAGGGGTAGGAAGTGTCTCGGGTAGGATGTCCCTCATTCCAGGTCCATGATCATAGGTAATCAAAGTCCTGTCAGAGGATGTGCTTCAGCTGTTCCAACCCCCTCACAGATCAGTGCTGGAAAGAAGTTGATGAACCAGAAGATCCTTACCAGACAACACAGTATTTCTCCACAGGGTGTGGTGTGCATGGTATCCTAATGTCCCAATGTATGAGAGAAAGGGGTTGGGGGGACGGGGAGGTGGGGAGGGATATTAGGCATGTTATAGTGGCTATCTCAAGATACACAAGTGCCCTGTGATGGGGTAAATATGAAGTGTGTTCAAAAAGTAAGATGACTTTATATTTTTATGAAAAAATATTTATTTATTCATCAATATTCATGTTGTCCCCTTCAAAGTAATCCACCTCAGATACAATACACTAGTGCCAATGCTTCTTCCAATCCTCGAAGCACTTCTAAGCACTTTTTGGTACAGCCTTGAGTACTTCCAATGATGCAGTTTTTATTTCCTCAGTCATTGAAAATCTTTGTCCTTTCATAGGTCTCTTCAGTTGTTTTTGGCCAAAAAATCTCTCACAGATGAGGGGGAAAAAGGACCCCTAAGGTAAGTCTTTCCGCTCCTGGGATTGGAGTGACTCCTTACCCTCTCCCTTAAAACCCACATCCTTTCGTCTTTCCCTCTCCTTCCCTCTTTCCTGATGAAGCAACCTTGCGTTGCGAAAGCTTGAAATTTGTGTGTGTGTGTTTTTATTGTGTCTATCAACATACCATCGCTTTATCGTTTGGTAAGTTACAGCATCTTTGTTTTTTTATGTATATATTTCCAGGCTCCAAAATATGAGAGGTGATCAGAAAGCTCCTGGATTTTATGTTGCTTAATTAAGTTGGCACACTTTGAAGAATGCATGGTAGGGATGAAGAGGGATGGGGGCGAGTGATCATCTCTGCAACTGACACAGGCTGGTGGTTGCTCACAAGAGGAGTTTCTGTGAAGCGGCTAACGAGTCTCCACAATTTGGGTTGTTCATAGACTGGCAAGATTTGGCCAAAGCATTGATAGTTAAAACATTGCATTGGGAATGAGAAATAGAGATTCACAGCACAATGGTAGATGACAATTTTTCCTTTGTCAGGAAACGAACCCCCTCAAAAGCAGGGATAAAGGCTCTGGCATCAACCCTGTTGTCTGTTCGGCCCTCACATACACCAGCCTATGAAGTGGACCCCCTGCTCCTCCAAGTTTTTGTATAATTCATCATCCATCAATAGTGTTAAGTCCCAGTGACAAATGAAACCCTGTACCACCTTCATGCTTCTATACGGTATTATGGTGGCATGCATGTTACACAGGTTACTAGAAGAGAATAATACTCAAGACTGGGTAGGAGTCACTGTTTTGATTAAAAATGGTTACTGAGGAAAGAGATTTCTGCAAATATAGTTTCAATATTATCTACAAAGAACATAGGCTTAGTAGTTAGAGAAAGGACCCTCTGTTAGTCTAGGTGAAACCCAGTTCCTGCAGTTTACTTGATTTTGCTTTCCTGTGATGCCATGGACATCTACTTTCACACATTCAGACCCGTCTGCAGAGACTGCTGGCGCTTCACAGCAAGCACTAATAACTAATATCTTACTAATGTAAGATATCCACCATTATGCTGCCTATTCCTATTGAGGACTCTCCCCATCGGTGCCACTGAGTCATAGCAATAGCTACCTGGCTTGATGGTCATTACCAGGAATCATTGTGCCCCCCTCCCATAAAAAAACTGATACTTACTCCTCAGTATGTGTGGGGAAGTAAAATAATGCATTCCCTGTGTTGTCAGGGGACTACCACTGTGCTGGTAGCTGATGAACGCCCATCCTCACATGGACAGCCTACCATGCTGGTTATTGGCGACGTTCCCTAATGGCCCTCATTTCTAAATGATGTTGAAAATGTGGATGTCAAACCCAGATGCGGGGAACAAACATGAGTTAACTGAAATGAGTGTGGTAATAAAAGGTTTTGAAAAAAGCTGATAAGTGGGAGAAAACAATATTGGTGAACTGTAGACAAGCTAGGTTGTCTGCAGGTAATTTGTTCCACAAATCAACTCTGAGAAAAGATACAGTCAGAGAGTAAGA
This sequence comes from Schistocerca serialis cubense, assembly GCF_023864345.2. Lineage (NCBI taxonomy): Eukaryota > Metazoa > Arthropoda > Insecta > Orthoptera > Acrididae > Schistocerca > Schistocerca serialis. The sequence continues at coordinate 407,004,662 of NC_064645.1, forward strand.
TTGCAGCACAGGGAAGGAAGAAGTACTGCCAATGAAATGGTTCAAATGGCTCTGAGCACTATGGGACTTAACATCTGAGATCATAAGTCCCCTAGAACTTAGAACTACTTAAACCTAACTAACCTAAGGACATCACACACATCCATGCCCGAGGCAGGATTCGAACCTGCGACCATAGATAGCAGTTGCGCGGTTCCAGACTGAAGCGCCTACAACCGCTCGGCCATACCGGCCGGCACTGCCAATGACTTGGGGCCCAATACTCGGCATGCGCTGAAGAGTTACAGTAAATAACTTTGGTGCCAGACAGAATATTATGATCTCTGTGGAAAAACAGGAGATATGTTGAGATTGATCTTGTTTTGACACATTCTGTTATATGTACTTTATTAGTGTTGAGTAGAGCTTATGAAGATGGGAGTGTGTCTGTTCATTAATCAATAAAAACCATTCCAGTGAAGAAAACGGTGTACACAATTATTATTGTCCTGTGGCACGATTTACTACAGAGAAGCCAAAGGAGTTTAGCTGTTCTTCAAGGGTATGATAGGAGGTAAGTGAAAATGGATTAATTCCTGGCTGGGTTGGACTGTGTCAAAATGGCCGCTTGAGCGGTACGTAAAACTGAGGTGAGTACAATTCTTGCACTTTTCAAGAGCTTGCAGTTCTTAACTTTCTGATTTCATGGTCAAAACAAAAAAGGGAATAATAGTTTTCTCCAGGTCAGCTCATCAGATAAGCCGTCTGGCTCCTGCATACTGATCTAAAGTGAGAAAGGTATCTTTTTTTTCTAGCTCATAAAACTAACCATAATCATAAAAATGGCATCAGGAAATAACCTGTTCATACCTCTCTCACCTAACGCCAATTCATTTTGTGTGCTGCAACTAAAGATACCATTAAGAGTCATCCTCAAGTTGTGGGCGTGTCTGGTTTCTGAAATTATTAAATTATTTTTCTCTCATTAAGTAGCCAAGAATTTTTCTACCTCCATCAATAAACACAAGTCACACGAAAGGAGATTTTTACATCACACAATCACAAAAGTTTTGCGAGTGCTGCGTGAAATGAGTACACTGTATGCTCCTTGTGGGGTCTGAATAAATAAGCAAGTTCATAAGCTGGCTTTCATGTTCTAGTTATATGTCACCACTTACTTATTATGGTGTCCATTAATCACAAGTCATTATATTCACTCACTGCACTAATTCTATTAAATCCAGAATGTTCTGATGGTTTGTAGCAGACATTGTATGAGTAAAATTTATATCAAAGAATGTAATCAGTATTTTAATAATTTATCAATTTGATATGGAAATCTGGCATACAGGTTCTAAGCAACACACAAAATAATTGGATCATTTTAGTGTTTGACACATGGAAAATTTGTAACAATTGCTCAAAGCCAGTCAAAATCTGTACTTTTAGCAAACTGTCTCTCCAAATTTTATATGACTTTTCAGACATCAAAAGTACTAGCAGTTTTGGGCTCAATACTTTAATTCGGTTATTGGAAAAAGTGGAACTCACATAATACCTCCATGGTATACAGTCACTGTAAAGAAACTTCTAAAGAAACAGAGATAACTGTATAATAGGTGTAAACAAAGCGTAGGGCTATAGATAGAGAGATGCTGAATGAAACACATTTGACTGTCAAGAGAGCAATCTGTGATGCCTTCAATGACTACCATAGCAAAATATTGTCACGACATTTCAAAAAATCCAAAGAAATTCTGGTTGTATTTAAAGGCTGTTAGTGGCACCAAAGTTAGTGTCCAGTCCCTAGATAATGAGACAGGAACTGAAACTGAGGGTAGCAATGCAAAAGCTAAAATGCTTAACTCCATTTTCAAATGTTCCTTTACAAAGTAAAACCCAGAAGCACTGCCCCAATTAAATTGTCATAGCACTGAGAAGATGAATGAAATAAATATTACTGACATTGTGTTGAGAAACAGCTGAAATCATTAAAACTGAACAAAGCTCTAGGCCCCGATGGAATCCGTCAGATTCTATCCTGAATTTGTGGCTGAGTTAGCCCCTCATTTAACTATAATCTATCATAGATCCCTCCAACAAAAAACTGTGCTCAGTCCTTGGAAAAAGGCACAGATCACACCCGTCTACTAGAAGAATAGTGATAAAAAAAAAACTACCGTCAATATCCTTGACACTGATTCATTATAGAATCTTAGAACATATTCTGAGCTCAAACATAATGAGGTACCTTGAACAGAATGACCTCCTCAGTGTCAACTGACATGGATTTCAAAAATATTGATAATGTGAAATCCAGCTCGCACTTTTCTCATGTGACGAACTGAAAGCTTTAGATTAAGGCAACCCGGTAGATGCAATGTTTCTTGATTTCTGAAAAGCATTTGACTCAGTGCTTCACCTATGCTTATTGTCAAGAGTACGATCACATGGGGTATGAAGTGAAATTTGTGACTGGTTTGAGTACTTTTTGGTAGTGAGGAAACAGCATGTTATCTTGGATGGAGATCGTCAGATGCAGAAGTAACTTTGACTGTGTCACAGGGAAGTGTGTTGAGTTCCTTGCTCTTCATGTTGTATATTAATGACCTGCAGACAATATTAACAGTAAAATCAGCTTTTTGGAGATGATGCAGTTACCTATAATGAAGTAGTATCTGAGAGAAGCTGCATAAATATTCGGTCAGCTCTTGATAAGATTTCAGTGTGGCTAAAACCCAAAACTCAGAGAGGGTCATTCTTGGTTAAAATCAACATCTATTGAAATTTTGTGCCAGCCACATAAGAGTGTTGCTAGAAACACCACTTTAAGGATGCATCAGGTTTGCTTTAAATCCATGTAGTAATGGTCTTATGCATTAGTTACCTTTGAGATTGGGCATGGCGAGTTGATGTTAGTCAAGAATGCCTTTACGGCAACAAAGACACCATTGTCAACACCTCACTGAGTTTGAATGAGATTGTGTAATGTGTCTTCAAGAGACTGGATGTTCCTTCTGCAATATTGCAGAAAGACTTGGCAGGAAGGTAGCCACTGCATACGATTGCTGGCATGAGAATCTATGGTCACAAAAAGACTGGGCTCCAGACATCCATGTGACACCACTGAGAGGGAAGAGCATCGTGTTCGGCATATGCCTGAGGCACATCATGCTGTATCTGCAGCAGCAGTTTCATCTGTGACACAACAAACTGTTACAAAACGGTTACTTCAAGGACAACTCCGAGTCAAACTGTAGCATTCCACTGACCCCAAACCACCAGCATTTGCTGCTTTAGTGATGTCAAATGAGGGCTCATTGAAAGGCAGGGTGGAGGTCTGTTGTGTTTTCTGATGCAAGCAGGTTCTGCCTCTGTGCCAGTGATGGCCGTTTGTTGGCTAGATGGAGGCCAGTTGAGAGCCTGCAACTAATATATCTGCGTGCTAGACACACTGGACCTACAACTGGAGTTATAGTCTGGGATGTGATTTCATATGACAGTGCTCTCGTGGTTATCGCACACACCCTGACTGCAAATTTGTTTGTCAATTTGGTGATCAACCTCTTGTGCTGCCATTCATGAACTGAATTTCAGGGGGTGTTTTCCAACAGAATAATGCTCACCCACAGACCACTGTTGTAACCCAACATGCTCTACAGAGTGTCTACATGTTCCCTTGGCCTGCTTGATAACCAGATCTGTCTCCAACTGAGCATATATAGGACTCCAGCAGCATCCACAAACAGCATTAACTGACCCTGTATTAACTGGCCAAGTGCAACAGGCATGGAACTCCAGCCCACAAACTGACGTCCGGCACACATACAACACAATGCATGCATGTTTGCATGCTTGCATTCCACATTCTGGTGGTTACACCGTTTATTAATGTATCAGCGTTTCACATTTGCAATGGCGTATGTCACACTTACACTAGCCTGTGATCTTGCTATTTTAATGACTTAAATATGTTATCCTAAACAAATGGATTCCAAAAATGTCATTACTCTACATTAATTATTTTGTGGTGTTGCTATTTTTTTTCCCACATCAGTATATTTCGTAATGGTATGCTAATGGGAAATGGAGATGGTGTATTTGTTGTAACAGACAAGAACTCAAATCCATCAAGATAAATATTGAAGCTGCATGAGAAATTGTTTCGGCAAGACTCAGTATCAAGGATGGGCTTTTCTACTAATCACCACTCCCCCCCAGCACTATTCCAGATGAAACCTAAAACTTTAAAGAAAATCTGAGTTTGCTAGTATGAATACTTCTCAATCATGCTTTCATCACTGGAGGAGACTTTAATCACCGAACAATCGGTTGGTATAATTAGCCTATAGTTTTTTAAGTTATGTGAGTGACTATA